>NW_025783189.1:0-29843 GCF_021130785.1 Homalodisca vitripennis | reverse complement strand
ATAAAAATTTAAACCCGAATCTGAAGCTTCTACTTTCTTAAGCTGTGCTTTTGGTAAAGATGTTGTCAAATCTGCTTACGAATAAAGGAAAAATCTTCAATGGACAGTCGAGGGTGTGCTAACTCACACGACCGACCCATCAACGATAATCCGCTATTCGCCTGCGTCATATCCGTAGTGATATCACGCCATGTGAGAGGCGCAATCGTGTGGTTTACAACAAGTCACCATTTAAAAAAAAATTTAAAATTAAATTTTTTCTAATCTTAAATGGAGCGCGAAAAAATATCAATGGTCCGTTCTGCAAAAAAAGAAATTTTTAAGAAAAAACTATGATCGCCCATTATAATGCTCTAAAAGTCACGAAAAAAAACAAGCTAAATTTACGATAATGGCAACCTAAGAATTATTGTAAGACAATGTGGCTAGAGAAAATAAAATTGGCCGATTCAACGGAAAACATGTTTAATATTGAGAAATTACGTGGAAATTAAAGAGAAATTTCAAAGTTGAAAAAGAAAAAATCTCGACCTATTTAATGATCGAAAAACTTCATTCCAGATAGCCTGAAAAGTTGCTATCCGGTACTAACGATAAAACCAAGTCTGAAAAAAAAAAAAAGATTGAATCGAAGAAATTGATAAAACTCTTAAAGTAAAATCCGAAAATATCATTGATGTAGAATTTTATATCCTCAATACAACGGTCTATTTCAAGCAACTGATACATTTTAATCATAACTTGAAACGACAATTCCATGTCAATTTACAAATATCTTTCAATTATGCGGTCAGAAATTAAAAGTTTTAATCGAGAAATTTCAAGAAAATGTTAAAAAATATGAAGGGCTATCTCTCTTTGGAATGTGAATACGAACGAACTTTAGTGAATGGTGAACCGCAAACATGTCTAATGTATTTTACTATCAAAGCAGACGAAATCTTTGACGTAAACGACTTTATTACTAAGCAATTTAATAAATTAACACATCGAGAACAAACGAATAATCCAAATAAAGGTTTCCGGATGGACATTTAAAAGTTGTAAACAACTAGTTTTGAGCCTTAACAAACACGAAATGATGAATGCAGGATCATACATCGATTTACCCAAAAATATCAAAGATAAAAAAGCTTGTATAAATATAAAAAATAGAGATGATTTTTGCTTTATTTACTCAATAAGATGTGCTATTGAAAAACCAGAAAGAGACTGTGAACGAGTAAAGCAATACGAAAAATTTGTGAATGACGAAATATTTTCAGGTTTTGATATCCAATGTCTCTGAAAGATATACAAATATTTGAAAAACGAAGCTACAATTCCAAGTATAAGTATCCAACAATGTCTATCAATGTCTACAGTTTTGATGAAAATATTAACATTGTTCCGTTACAAATTTCTGAAAAATATGACGCTGAAACAAACATTGATTTATTGTATGTTAAACAAGATGATAAATCTCATTATGTTTTGATAACCGATTTAAATAAGCTTGTTTCTTCGCAGTTGTCTAAACATAAAGAAAGAAAATTTTTGTGTAGAAGATGTTTTAAGCCATTTTTTACAAATCTGGAGATTTAACAGATCACTTAGAAATTTGTAAAAATCATGAAGTTTGTAAGCCAATTATGCCATTTCCAGGTCAAACAACTAAATTTACTAATTATCAAAAGAAATTTAACCATCCGTACGTAATTTATATGGACTTTGAGAGCATATTAGAAAAAATTCCGACATGCAAGAACAATCCACAAAGATCGACTACAACCAAGATTCAGAGGCACATTCCTTATGGGTTTTACTCTATATTTAGTGTCGAATGTGACCAATCGCATGTACAAACCGATATGTTATCGTGCCAAAAATGAAGAAGATTTGAAAAACGTCCCGACAAAATTGTTTGAAGAACTCAATAAATTATCTGAAATACATAGCGAAAAAAATATAATTCCTAAGAACATGAAACCTATGAAATTGACAGAAGAAGAAGAAATTTCGTATCAAAATTCAAACGTTTGTCATATCTGTGAATGGTCTGCTTATGATGTTGGGTCAATTCAGTATGGTTTTACTCCTGATAGTTGGAAAGATAAGAGTTTATAATAAAGTGAGAGATCATTGTCATTTAACCGGCAAGTTTCGAGGCGCAGCTCATGCATGTTGCAATCTAAATTTGAAATTTCCTCAAATATTCCCGTTTTCTGCCACAATATGTCAAATTACGATACTCATTTGTACATAAAAGAATTGGCTAAACAATATGGAAATGTTGAATATTGATTGCAAACACCGATGAAAAATATATAAATTATTCTGTAAATTCTGGATATGGCTATGAATCGAAGGTGATAAGCCAAGAAAATTCATCAAGTTTTCGTTTGTAGACACGTTCAGATTCATGGCCTCGTCTATAGAAAAGTTAGGCGAAAAATCTAAAGAGAGAAGACTTCAAACATACAAATCATTTATACAGGATGGACTGAATGAGATAATAGAAAGACAGCCAAATGACGACGACGAGATTTTTAAAATTCTATCTGGAAAAGGAATATTTCCCTATGAATTTATCGACAGTATTGAAAAACTTGATTACACAGAAGAATTGAGAATTCAAGATTTCTATTCACTTTTGACAGATGAGAGCATATCTGAGAAAGATTTTCAACACTACTTAAATGTTTGGAACAAATTAAAAGAGAAAAATCTAGGAAATTACTCTGACTCTATAACATTCAAGATGTTCTATTGCTCGCTGATATCTTTGAAAATTTTAGAATATTTGTTTGAATTGTTATAAACTCGATCCGGCACACTATCTAACAGCTCCCAGTCTCGCATGGGACGCAATGTTAAAATTAACGAAAATTGAGCTTCAGCTAATTAACGATTATAATATGTATTTGATGATTGAAAAAGGCATTCGCGGGGCATTTTCTCAGTGTATTAAACGATATGTGAAAGCAAATAACAAATATTTGAAAGATTTCGATAAGACAAAGCCCGAAAACTATTTGTTATAACGTTCGATGCTAATAACCTTTATGGGTATGGCCTAATGCAAAAACTGCCGTTTTAGTGATATCAAGTGGATGGATCCAAAAACTTACACAACTGAAGAATGGAAAGAAACAATTTTGGAACTCACTGGCGACGAAGATTATGGCTATATTCTCGAAGTTTGATCTTTGGATATCCAACGAATTTACACGAACATCACAAGGATTTACCTCTTGCTCCAGAACATTTTAAAAACAAACTTTGCACAACTCTACTGGATAAAACTGAATACGTTGTTCAATTCGAGAAAATTTGAAGTTCAATTTGGAACAAGGTATGATTTTGAAACATGTGAATAGAGTTATTGCATTCGATCAGAAGCCTTTTATGAAAGAGTACATTGATTTTAATACTAAATATGAGGAACCAAAGCTACAAGTGACTTTGAGAAGGATTTTTATAAGCTGATGAACAACTCAGTTTTTTGGAAAAAGTATGGAAAATGTGCGAAATAGATGCGATATTAGACTAGGAAATGAAGAATTTTCAATGAAACAGGCCAAGAAAACGAACTTCAAATGCTTCACTATCTTTGACGACAACTGTATAGCGAGTCACATGTATAAACAAAAGGTTAAATTTAACAAACCGATCTACATAGGATTTTCAGTTCTTGACCTATTCAAAATTGCTAATGTACGAGTTTTATTACGATAAATTAAAGAGGTTTGATCCAGATTTGAATCTGTGTTACATGGATACAGACAGTTATTTTCTAGAATTGAAACGAGATCCTTTTAAAATTATTAAAGAAAATATAGATGACTTTGATACAAGTGATTATCCAAAAGATCATGAATGTTTCACTACTAAAAATAAGAAGGTAATAGGGAAATTCAAAGATGAGTTAAATAGCGAAGTTTTAGAAGAATTTTGTGGTTTAAGGTCTAAGATGTACTCGTACAAATATCTAGATAAAAACCCAGTTAGGTGTAAAGGAATTAAGAGAAGCGTTTGTAAATAAAACAATAAATATCGAAAACTTGAAGAGATGTTTGTTCGAAGATAAAGAAGAATTTAGGGAGATGACAGTCATCAAAAGTTATAAACATGAGTTGTACACTGTTACCATAAACAAGCTGGCACTGAACGCTAAAGATGATAAGAGAAATGTCCTAGAAAATAAGATCGATACAGTACCGTATGGCTATAAAAGAAGCAAAATCTGATATATTAGACGAATTAAATAAACTTGGAAACTTTGATATGTAAATGGAAGATGATTTAATTCACTGTCACAAGTGGTAAAAAGAAAACGAAAAATATATGATTCAAAAATCGTTCAAACTCAAAATGGATTGTATAGAATTGCTGCAAAATGTTCAAAATGTAAGACAAACAAGAGTAAGTTTATTAAAGAATCCAAATCCAAAACCTGTTAAGCAAGAATTGGAAGACGTAAAGATGAGATAGAGATTGAAAGCTCGAGAAATTCATGCACCAGTACGAAAAAAGTTTAAAAAGAGAAAAATTATAACATTAGGAATTGACGATTTATGGGCAGCAGATTTAGTTTATAATGTCTAACTATTCAGATCAAAATGATGGATTTAAGTATATGTTAAATGTTATTGATACTTTCTCAAAATATGCTTGGTCAAGAGCTATCAAAAGAAAAAACGGCAAGGATATTTCAAAAGCTTTCGAAGATATAGTAAAAGATGCCATAAGGATCAATCACAAACCTCCTAACCTACTTCATACAGATAAGGGTTTAGAGTTTAAAAATAAAGAATTTAACGATGTTTTGAGGAAATACAACATTAAGATTTATCATACTGAAAACGAAGAGAAATCAAGTATTGTAGAGAGATATAACAAACTCAAAATGAGAGAATGAAAAGTAATTTTTGAGATTAATAAAAACTTTAAATGGATCGATATTCTTCAAAAATCGTAAACAATTATACACGATACAGTTCACAGCACAATCAAAATGAAACCGAAAGACGTAGATAAGGATGCAGAAAAGGAGTTATTAGAGACCGTTTTCAAGTATGTTCCACCTGAAATTCACACGAAAACTAAATTTAAAGTCAATGATCATGTAAGAATTGTTAGTAAAAACAAACATATTTCGAACAAATATAAGAACAATTGGTCAAGAGAAATCTTTGTGATTTATCAAATTAATAACACAGATCCTGTAACTTATAGTATAAAAGATTTAAATAATGAAGAAATAACCGGAAAGTTTTATGAATATGAAATTGAAGAAGTCAAAACTGTAATATAAATTTTCTATATATAAATGGCGCATCAAAAGAAATGTACAAAGTGCAAAGAATTTAAAGATTTAAAATGAATTTTATAAAGATAAAAATAGGAAAGATGGAATGCATTATAATTGCAAAGAATTGTGAAAGGGAATATCATAAAGAATTATATGATAAAATAGAAAAAATTAACTTTGGAAGATAAAGAATGTCTTAAATGTAAAGAAACTAAAAAAATTTCAGAGTTTAATAGTGATCACTATAGTAGAGATAAGAAAGACTCATATTGTAAAGATTGTGTAAAGAAGAATCACCATAGATTATATTATGGAAGATACTCAATGTGAATGTGGAAGAACTATAAAATGGTAAATAATTATCAAAAACATTTACAAACAAAATATCATAATTCAAGAGTTTAACATTTTCATCGTGTAATAATTTTTTTCTATATAAATGGAGTCTCAAAAGAAATGTACAAAGTGTCAAGAAGAGAATAGAAAAGACTGTTATTGTAAGGAATTATACGATAAAATGAACAAATTAACTTTAGAAGAGAAAAAGTGTTACTTTTGTAAAGAAATTAAAAATATTTCTGAATTTAATAACTGGCAGTATAGTAAAGATAGAAAAGATGCTTTTTGCAAAGATTGTGCTAAAAAAATTTTTCAGCGAAAGTTATAAAAACGAAATGCCTTGTGAATATGAAAAAAAGAATTCTACAATGGTTACCTAGTTATGCTAAACATTTACAAACAAAATATAATAAATCGAGAGTTTTAGTTTTTAGTAAAATTTAGAAACATTTTCATCGTGTAATTTAGATATTCTATAAATCAGTCGAGATTCTGCCATATTTGTAGTAAAATGATTTCCGTTGTATAAAATATTCAAAGATTCTTTCATTTGGTTATACAGATTGATAGAATTTGGTTCGTCATCAATGAACAAAATCTCTAAATTCAGGATAATTTATTTTTAGATGTTTTAATCGGTTTGGTATTTCCTCGTTTCTGAGCCTCTGATAACATAATAAGGCCATTTCCCACATGTGATTCTTCTTAATTAATACAAAAACATGGTGCTTTTTTCTTATCAAAAATCTTTACATACCATATCTCTCCTTCATTAATTCCATTCGCAATTCTTGATTCTCTATTTTCAATGATTTCATTTCATCTTTAATTTGTAACTGTTTTATTTCATCTTTTAACTGCTTATTTTCGTTTTCAAGTTTGTACTCGCCATATTTTCTAATACTCGGTAAAACTTCTTCTAAAACCCAATTTTGAAACGTTTTCTGCAAGCTTCATTTTAGATTTCAGTATTAAAGAATATATGCCTGGTTCATTGATGAAAATAGTGTCTGGATGTAATTTTTGGTAAGAGTCGCGATTCGATACCCTTGTCAGAATCTATGTTTTCAAAGCTTTTTTTGTATTTTTTCTTTAACATGATCTATGATAGCTTGTCTCGTATTTTTTAAATTCCAATATTTCTGCAACATCTTTAGCCTTAAACCAAAATTCATTATTTTCGTCAACAATTGTAAAGATATGTTTGCTTTTAATCTAAGTTGATTATTGAGTAGGTCTACAACTGACTCCATTTAGATAGAAAAGAAATTTAACTAGTAATTTTTATTTTGAGAATGAAGTCCAGATTCATTAATAAAAATAGTGTCAGGATGAAGATTTTGAAAGGGTCTATGGCATAGACTCTTGTAATTTATACATTCAAAAGTTGTTTTCTTGAAAATTTGAAGGTAAAGCTATTCAATAGCTCCCCTTGATTCATCATTCTTTCGACAATCTTAAATAAATTGTTGTTTTAACTCTCATTATTTAATAAATTTCCCTCAGAGTCTTGAATAGTCAGAACGATTTTTTGAATTCTTTTAATATTTTTTCTAATTGGAATATAATCGATTTCATTCGGTTTTTCACTGATTTTTTATCCATAAGCAACATTTGGGAAAAATGTGTACAAAATTTCAGATTCTTTGTGTAAGTGTTTCGGTAATGATTTTCAAAACTAGGTTCAACGAGATTACAATGTACTTCAATTACATCAACCGGTCTAAATTTTTGGGCGTTTTATTTCCTAAATATACCTGATTTGGCTCAATAGTTTTCTTGAACAAACCCTAATAAATCTACAATAATTGCTGAAAACATTATTCTTACTGGTGATTTTATTTGAATTTTATTAGAGAGATAATTTTTTTGCATTTCCAAACTTGTTTTCGTCAAAGTTTAAAGAATTTATCTGATTGTTTGAATGTTTTCAAAGATAATTTTTAAGGGAATTTTTTATTTGATCGAAAGTATAATATCCTTTGTTTAAAACCATAATATTTTGTTATGGTTCTTCTCACTAAATCCTATACAATAAGGAGAACTTTCACTAATATTTATTTACAAAATTGTCAGAAATAAAAACCGCTTAAACCGATAAAATAATTTGATTCTTCCTCTAAGTGTATAGGAATGTTCCAAGTTTAAAACTAATTTAGAGCTTTCTGAAGTCAACTTGAACAGCTTCATTTTCGCAAGCGTTGCTTCAAGATGAAAATCTTCTATTTAAATGGAGAAATTTTTAAAGCAAAAAGATCAGATAAAACTTCAAACGTTTGAAGAAAATAAGAAAGATCAACCAATCAGATTGTTAATTGTTGGTTCAAGTGGATGTGGAAAAACAACTTTATTATTGAATTTCATCTACAATAGGTTGATTCCTTATTCCAATTTGTATGTTTTTAGTAAATCTTTAGAACAAGACGCCTATAAAAAAATTACAAGAAAGATTTGAAAATATTGAGAAGAACTTAAGTAAGAAAATATCGTATTTTTATAATGCTTCTGAGGACATAGTTCCGTTAAGCGAATGTAAACCCAATTCGTTAATCGTTTTTGATGATTGTATTTTTGGAAAATCAGGACGTTATTAAGGAATATTTCGTAATGTCTCGTCACAAAAACATATATCTTGTATCTATCTTTCTCAATGCTTTTCAAAGGTTGAATAAACAAGTTATTAGAAATAATTTGAATATGTTGTGTGTTTTTAAGCAAGACGATCACTATTCGAGAAAGATTTACAACAATTATGTGGGATCTGATATGAGTTTTAAACCACTTTAATGAATTGTGTGATAAAAATTTTGGAAAGAAGACTATGGATTTTTAAACTATTAATCTAACTTTGAAGCCTAAAAATGGTAAATATTTGAATAAATTTTCCAATATAAACGTGTGATAATCTAGTTTGTTTTCATGATTTTACGTTCACGTTTACGTTTCGTGTTCTCGTTTTTACGTTCCACGTTCACGTTCCACGTTCACGTTCATGTTTCACGTTCATGTTTCACGTTCATGTTTCACGTTCGTGTTTACGTTTCACGTTCATGTTTCACGTTCACGTTTTTAACGTTCCACGTTCACGTTTACGTTCCGTGTTCACGTTTCGTGTTTCACGTTTCCACGTTCCACGTTTACGTTTCAAAATTTTCCTAAATAAATGGCGAACGTAACTTCAGAAGAAGCAAAAAAACTTGATCAAATAGAAAAGAAATTAATCAAAGAATTTAAAGAACAGATTCGAAATTGATGAAAAAGAACAAGAATTTATTCAAAAAATTAATCAACCTGTAACATCTGCAATAAAAAAATGTTGAGGGCAAAATTGAAAATGTTTTAAGCGATAATCAAAATTTGATGAATTTGGTTCCAGTTGTACGACAATTTGCCGATATTTCGATTCCAGAATCTGAGTTTGAATTGCCAAAATTACCATCTTCAACACCATTTAGACCTCGAATCATTGAAGACTCTACCATAGTTGAACCAATAATGTCCTTGGAACAACGGATATAATAATTGGTGAAATTGGTAAAAAATTTCTTCCTAGAGCAAAGGATGATAAATTTGGTTTGTATTGGGACAGAAAAAAGAAAAGTTTTATGATTGGAAATTTGCCCGTGAATTTTGAGCATAATGATATCATTATTAATGAAAAAACATATGAAGGAACTCAAGGTTTATGGAGATTATTAACAGGCACTGATGTTCCAAAAGACGGTTTATATTCTGAAGAAGACTTGAAAAAGTATACTGAAATTTTATGGAAATCTGATTCAATTTACAAAAATAATGATCCATCAACTAAGAAACCAAAGTCAAGTAAAGGTAAAAAATATCTCAATTTGATTAAACCAATTTGGGAAAAACGAATCGAAGGATCTGGTATAAGAAAATACAGTGATAATAAGATTGAGTACAGATATATCGACGATTTGACAAAACTCGATGGAATTATTAATTAATATTTATGCTCAAGAAAAGGCTGGAAACAACAATTTTTTGAACGAAAAAGAAAGCGATTAAAGATTTTATTTCGAAACAAACTTGATGAAATGATTGAAAAACCTGATGGAATTAAATATTTAAAACGAGTTTTGCCGCAATAAGTTCATCTATGATTGAGGGTAGTGGACTTTTGAATGATTTTAATCAACAATTTACCTTTTGAATTTACACGTGCCAACTTATCAGTATCTGGGGCCCGGCACAAAACTCGAAAAAAGACTAAAAAGAGGAGATACTGGTATACAATAAATTAGATCAAGCTGCTATGGAACACGATATTTTTTATGCAAAACATAGAGACACAAATTCCAGACATATCGCAGATAAAGTTTTGCAAGATAAAGGCAATGGAATAGATTTTTTTATCAAAAGATGCTAGTTTAGTGGTGAAAGATATTGTTGCGCTTCCAACAGCTTGGAGCAATGTTTTTGAAGAGAAAACTAGGAATGGGAATCGAAGAGAACTTGAAATTTTTAACTATATAAATGGAGGTGAATGTAAATTTCAGCAAAAATCAGAAAGAAAAAATAAAATCCGCTTTTTAAGAAGAAAAATACCCGTTAGTATTCAATTTAAAATAGATCAACTAAAAAATGGAGAAGATAAGATATTTTTAACAAATAGACAATACAATAAACCCGAAAAACATAAGAAAAACAATAAAGGAACCAAATAGAATTTTCTTATAATCAGTTGAAAGAACTTAAAAATGGTGGAACTTTTGAAAGATTTAATTAGATTTTGGAGAAAATATTCCAGTTGTTAAAAATGTTGTTCCTTATGTTCGTAAAGCTGCTCCAATCGTTAAAAAGGATGTGATTCCTATTGTTCGAAAACATTTTAAATTGGTTAGATAAAGAGTTGGAAGATGTTTACAGGATCTGGATTAGATGAAAAAACTTTGAATTACGTGAAATCCAAACATTGAAAAAAAAATTTAAACCTTTAACATTCGGGGAATTGGAAGAAATCTGCAAAAATATTAAACATTTTAAGAGGAATCTTCATGAGAGATACATTACCTGAAAAAGTTAAAAAATTTGAATGTGGAATTTGTGAATTTAGACTCGATTATGGGAAGTGGAAACGCATTGGATTTGTTATTATAAAAATGATAAGAATGCATATTATTTTGATTCGTATGGAAGAATTGAGGACAAACCACCTATAGAATTGATTAAATATTTGAAAAAATCAAGCGTCTACTACAATGATTCTCAGATTCAAGACTATAAAGATCCCCCAAATTTGCGGTCATTTATGTGTTTTTGTGTTGAATGAACTGAGTACTGGTAAAGATTTTAAAGAAGTTGTTAACAAATTATTGCTTAATAAATATGGATTCACAAAATATTTTTGACGTATTTGGAACACAAATTATTCAAAATGTAGATAATAGTTTGAATTTTGATAGTTTGAGAAATGAGTTTGATAACAAGTTAGAAAATTTATTACAAAACCTTCCAGATTCAGATATGTTTGCTGTCGAGATTGAAGATTTTAAAGCAGAATATGATAACAAACTTGCAAATTTAATGAGTTCAAATGAAGTTGCTGATAAAATAAAAACATTGGAAAAAGAAGTTGATGATGGTGTAAAAAACTTATTTACCAATTTAATGTCTCATATCGAAAAAGCTGATGAAATTACTGAAGCGATCAAAGTTGAAAAGAATTATGTTAGTTTGGCTAATAAGAAAAGAATTGTCGGTGTTCGACCTGGTATTGACAAAACTTGATGTTGTTGTTAAAGAACAAATTTTAAAACCTCTAAAATTATCAGAAAACATCGATATTGTTGATTTACATGATCCGAATGTTAAAAAAATGCCTTAGATTTTAAAGGAAAAAGAATTAGCGGTGTTAGTAAAGGAATTAATCCATTTGATGTTGTTGTAATGATTCAATTAGAAGATCCTATTAAAATGTTAATGAACTAAAACAAAAATTACGAGAATCATAAACAGCATGTTAAAGATTTTACAACAGAAGTCTATGAAAAACTTGAAGCGAGAAGTAAAAGATCTATAGAAAATTGTGATGAAAAATTTACAAATTTTGAGGAAAATTTTCAATCTATATAAAGGCGATCTTTAGGAAAAATAACAAACTTTTTGGAACATTTCGCTAAATTTCAAGAGGGTTTTAATGAAACCGATAGAAAAAATGGTGAAGTTTTTAAAAGAGTAGTTACTAATCAATCTTTACTTCATGATAAATTAATTAAACTAGAAGAAAACTTTGGCGAAATTAATGAAAAAGTTATAAAAAATAAGCAGTCTTTTGATAAGTTTAGTTTAGATGCCACAAAAACTTTTGAGAATATTGATCATAAACTCGTTGAATACAACGATTTATATCTCGATAAAGTAAATAAACTAGAAGAAAACTTTAATAAATTTAAAGAAAGTGTTAATAAAACTTTTGAAAATATTGATAACAGATTTAATGGATTAGGCGGCTATGATGACTAATTTTTCCTTATATAAATGGCGCTCATATATTGTGTGAGATGTAAAGAAAAAACTGCAACAAATGATATAAAATACTATGCAAACATCAATGGAGTTAAGAAGAATTTCTGGAAAATGTGCTGAATATAACGCTAAAAAGAGCCAATTTATAAAAACTTGATTTTGAAATTTTTTCCTAATAAATAGAGATGGCGGGACATTACAGTGCTTTCGATCTTTTTATAATGCAACACGAAAGAGATTTGAAAAAAGAACATTGGGATGACATTTCTCAAAAATATGAATTATCCGAAGATATGATGAGATTAATACGTAAACAAATTGAATTGGTATAACATTGCTAAAATATCAAACTTTATCATCAGAGTTCATTCAAGAAAATATACATTATCAATTAAAAGATCATATGTCTGTTCTTTGTCTCTATCAACACTTGAGTATAAAGTTTTTGGATGAAAATAAAGATACAGTTGATTGGAACAATATTATAGATAGCGGTTACTATCCTGTGCAAATTTTATTGAAATATGTGACCGAGATCGCAAAATTTAAGGAAGAGAATCCTGAATATGACGAAGTAGATCATTAAAAATGACTCTAATCTTTTTAATTATTTTACTAAAATTTATATCTTTTCTTATAAAAACGTACATTAGATCGATGAAAAAATGATACACGATGTTTAAAATTTCTAAATTTTCTCTTATTAAATGGCGGACTACAGAAAATATGCTAGTTGAAATTGAAAGGGCGGAGTTTAAAAATTTCTATCCAATTAGTAAACAACATTTGAATGAACCGAATAAAAGAACTGAGTTTAATATTGATTTTGGAGATAACTTTTGCTCGTCTAACTTCCAGTTTTTATATTTCTGGAACTTTAACAAAAACAAGATGGTCAAGCATATCTTGGAACTGATAATGTTAGATTAATCGATAATTTTATACCGTTTTTATTTTCTAAGATTGAAGTAAGAAACACAATAAATTGATAGAAGAAGTCGAAAAACTGTGGGCCAATTAAGCACAATTAAAGGAACTATTTCGTATTCAAAAAGTGATGTTATTTCTCAAACTTCTAATGGCTTTGAATCAGATTTTAAATTTGGTGTTTTTGAAGCAGCTGGAAATTTATCTCATTTTGGATTAGGATTTTTGTGAAAATGTTACTATTCCGATCTATAAAGGAGGATTTTATCTAAGTTTTATAAGAGCAGAAGACGATGATGTGATTCTGAAGACTGCAACTGGAAATGTTATGCCTGTTGATGGAAAAATAACAATTACAGATTTTTTTATTAGAGTTCCAATGATTGATTATAAAACCACGAGTAAAATTCAGTTGATTGATGAAATTACAAAAAGTCAAAACATTATGTTTAATTTTCTAGATTGGCAATGTATTGAACAAAAAAGGTATTTCCGGAACAACTTATTCGTTCGATATCACAAATATTTATAGAAATATCTTCAATCCCAAGTTCGTTATCATCGGTTTTCAAACAGATAGACAGAATAATCAAGAAAGAAATCCTTCAAAGTTTGATAGTTTGAATGTAAAAAATATCAGAGTAAAATTGAACGGTTCTTATTATCCAGATGAATTACAAAATTTAAACATTTCAGAGGTCTTTTCAGAATCATGTATCAGATGTATCAAGATTTTAAGAAAGTTTACTGTAATAATAAGGAAATGTATTACAATCCTAAAGAATTTTTAGCGAATAGACCTATTTAATGTCATTGATACAACAAAGAGTTTGACAAATATTTCTGGTTCAAAGAACGATATAATTATCAATATGGATTTTCAAAAAGCTGTTACAAACTCGACATGTTATGTGGTTGTGGTTTCTGAGAAATTTTTAGCCTATGATGTGATTAAGAACGATATTAGAGAAATTTCAGTAAAAATCGCGTTATTCGTCGGATAGTTTTTAAAACTTTACAGAATTGTTAAAGACATTGATAAAAGTATACGTTTTAAATTGCATTAAAAAATTTTGAAAAATAGGGATGATATTAGGAAAAAAACTATTTCAAGGTCATGGACCGGAAGTGGTGATTTTAAAAAATTACTTTAATATTTACTGATCCTATATACCAAATTTCATCAAAAAAGCTCCAATAGTTCTCGAGATATAAGAGTTTAAAGATAAGGGATGATTGGGGTAGATTTTGAAAATTTTGTTATTTTCATGAAATTTTTAAGTTGAACTCGCTTGTTTTTGAAGTTTCAGAATTTTTCCGATAAAATTTTTTATTTTTCTTTGAATATTAAGAAATAGGGGATGATTTCACCCTTATGGATAAGTTAAGTCGAAAGAGTTAAGTATTTACTATATGTGTACCAAATTTCGTTAAAATCGGTTGATGGTTTTTTGAACAACAAGGTTTGAAAAAAATATTGATATTCACTTATTTAATATACATTGGAAACTATAACAGTTTCTAATATCGATTGTAACCATCGATTTTTATTATCGATAAAACTTCGATATTCATAATCGTTTATCGCACGGAAAAAATTTTCATCATGGGCGTTGGCCACGTATAGTCAGTCATGCTTGATCCTCCTCTATTTTAACGAAATTTAACAAGATATATCATCAAATTAGAAGATTCTAATGTATTTTGCAAGTTGAAGAAAGAAGATATAGACTTTATATGAAGTAAGAAGATTGTGTGATTGTTTCTGTGTTTCCCTTGTTAAAAGTGAAGTGAATGTTTCCACTGGGCGTTGCCATTCATAGTGTTATTATATTTTATAAGTTACTTTTATATTTTGGGACTCGAAGAAAGACGTTACAAGAAGATTGTGAATTTGTGTAGACATTCTAAACTGTGATAAAACATTGTGTGAAAAATAGTGATGTAAAGTGTTCATTTGTAATACAGAATTAAGTGTTTTTACAGTGATTTCATTGTCTCACACGGCGTGAGAAAAGCAAGGTCATGGTTTGGTGTCACTACTGTCCTTGTACCACACACGGCGTGTGCAAAGCAAGGTCAAGCGTTAGTGACACAAACGCCTCTCACATGTTTCAATAAAAATGAGATTCGAGGTCAAGCGTTAGTGGTACAAACGCTCACAGCAGACGTCACAAATCTAGAGTTGATTGAAATAAAACATATGATACCTTTCTTCTTCTCCCATTCCCATTTCTTAGAAGTTAAGTAGATATCGCAAAAACACGCACACTAACAACACTCATTTTGTATGTCTTTCATTATATCGTATTGAATTGCTGAATGACAAACGTTTCTCTTTTCTTCGTCAGAATCACACACACACAATATATCTGTTTCGTAAATGTTTTTTTCCATATAATTTATCCCAATCTACAACAAAAGCGTGATCTCTTATAAATTCCCTTTGATAAATCTTGTTGTTTACAAAGACTTGTTGAAAAACTAGCTGTATGCATATTCCTTGGCCAGTATGGATATTGTCTTCTCAACATTTCAACAAATAAACAATGAAATTTAGCATAAAAGCGATGAAAAATGTCAGATTGTTGGTGTTTTTAGTTTATTTTGTAAAAATCGGAATATTTTTCTTATTTTTTCTATTATTTAATTTAAAATCTCCTATTACATTTAACATATTTATACTATCTAAGTTGTCTGTAATAAAAATGCATTGAACACTTTTTAGTACTTAAAAGTTCTCTGAATTCGTTTTCATTTAAGGATTCGTTTTCACTTAAGGAAAATATCAACATTTGTTTAACATATTTAGGTAATTCAAAGGAAGTCTTTATAACTATTTCCTGTGGTAAGTTCTTTAAATGCTAGAAACTGAAGTGATTTTGGAGAGTTCATGTTTGTTTGGTGACTATTTAGTAGAAAAGTTTTTTATTTAAGAAAATTAATTTGCTAAATTCATATTATTCTCTTTCATTCCTTCTAAAACTTCAAAAATATACTCTTTCGCTGATGAAAAATCTCGATTTCTTCCGGAATAATCTTTGTAATCATATACAAAATATCCTAAATAGTTGAATAATAAAATAAAATCATTTCTCTTTATCTCGGTAGTTGAAATATAAACATAAACATTTGCGCTGAAAAATTTATATCTCGGTTAGACTTAGTTCCATAATCTCCATTTATAAAAAAAATCTTTTTGTTTAAATGGAAGAGTATAATGCCAACTGTTACAAGTGTTCTAATAGAGGAGAAATTATCGATAAAAGATATTTAGTTTGTAGAGGTTGTAATTTAATTTGTTAGAAAGACCTAAACCTAAGAAATTTCGAAATAAATTAACACATTTGAATAACCTGCTTACAAAATTGCAATATGGAGACAAGAAGCAAACAAAATTTGTTACAGAATTTAGAAAACAGAATAAAAATTTTACTTATCTCTTGGAACCTATTGACAAAATTATTTTCCTTTTCAAAGAATACATTAGGTTTGTAGGTATCGATACACACGTTTATTATGAAAAGATATTACCTGTATTTTTCATTATCGATGTTGAATTTGTTTATGATTTTGAACCAGAAATCCTCGATGATTTTATAGTACATTTGGAGAAATTAAACGAAGAAACCTCTTGAAAAGAATGCGGTTTTACTCACATTCTCCCCGACTTCTCGAGTGAAGGTTAGCGAATTTCATTTTTTCCGTCTTTAAATTTTTTCTATTTAAATGGAGTTCTTGAAGGAGTTAAATGATATTGGAGAATGTAAGTTTAAAGAGTATAAGAAGTTAAATGAATTGGAAGAAAGGAAGAAACATAGAATCTTGAATTTGGAGAAAATGAAAGATAAAATTCGGGTTTACAATAATTGCCGAGTTGGAAGATTGTAAAGTACACTTGCCGAACAGATTTTTGACTGTTTTGGATGAAAAAAAGATTAAAGAATTAAACAAAAAATGAAAAATTACACTTGATTGTTACTGGAAAGGAGACTATAAAAGATAAAGAAATTATAACAATTAACTTTGTAGAATAAAGTCTTAACTCTAAAACTTGCAGTCCCTCCCCACGTCATAGTACTGTTTTGATAACCATAGTTGGTGTCTTTCTTCATAGAATTCACATGGAATATTATCTACAGTAATACCTTTTTGTTTCACACAAAATGTGGCTATATTCTATAAGAAAAATTCTATAATGCTCTTTAATGAATTGTGTTGATAAATCTTGATACTCACAAAAATTCCTAAAAATTCATCAATTAAGTCTTGATTATCTTGAAAGAACGTATAATATGGGAAAAATGTCATAAAAAAAAAACGATGAAAACTCTCTGTTTGTTTATTTTTTACTTTCTTTTCAATATCTTTCGTAATTATATTAAATATGTAATCCCCTTACTTTTTTAGTTTTTTGCCGATAGTAAAACACTCCATTAGACGTTTTTTTCTGCAAAAGACTTTACAAGTTCTTTGAATTCTGTATCATTTAAGGAAAAGTATCAACTGTTCTTTTAAAATGTTTTGGTAATTCGTTGAACTCGTTAAAAATTGTCTTTCTTTGTAAGTTTTTGAAATGCTAGAAACTGAAGAGAGCTTGGTGAGTTCATGTTGTTTATTTAGTAGAAAAGTTTTTTATTAAAGTACAGTATGTTTTTAGTAAAAATGTTTTAAATTGATTAAATTTTATTAAGATAAATCCTTTATTCGTAGCAGATTTGACAACATTTTACAAAGCACAGCTTAAGAAAGTAGAAGCTCAGATTCGGTTAATTTTTTCATTCCACAGAGTAATGTACCGATCGCTTTTGGAGACGAACGACTGTAGATTCGGTTAATTTTTCATTGAGATTTGCTGTGTTATTTCTCAGCTTCCTTATGTACATTGAACAGTATTTTACATTGCTTTTCGGTCGGCTCCGAAAGTGCGCCAGGAACCCCATATTACTATCTACTAATATATATATATATATATATATATATATATATATATATATATATATGATAATATGATAAATAGTATGGTACTTCACAACTGACACCTCTAGCGCAATTACTGCTCAGATATCTCTTCAGCAGCAATGTGATTAGAGTAGAGTGTCATTTAGACATTAACTACTAGTTCTAATGGTGTAATTGCTTAGTATAATTATAGTCATGTTGAGTATATGTAATATTTCCCATGTACACAGATATGAGACAGCATTATTTAATTATCTTTCAAGCATGTTCATTGTTAAAGACCCGACAGAACCTTATTGAAATCGTATTGTAGTCCGTCCACCCGTCCTCTGCCTAACAACTCTCAATACAAAGGAGAACTAAAACTTGGTACAACTTAGTCTTATCCGTCCACCTACCTACCTGTATAACTGTCTGTGGGTTACATTTTCATAAAATAACCATATGAACTTGACAATTTGTATTTAGTTTGCTCCTAATTAAAGTCTGAGATAACTTAAGGTTTATGTTCTGTCGGAAATTTTAATGTTCTGTTATATCTGTTTTGTCTTTATAATACAGTTGTATACTTGTTTAACTAAGAACTTCAAAGTAAGTTTCGATTGTTGGTACATGTCACTACATGTGATTTAGCTGAGCATTAGTGAATATTTTACTTAGGTCAAAGGGGGAGGGCCTATTATTAGGACCCTATTTAGTATAAACTCATAACATCTTAACATTAAACTCCAGTCATACTTGTATAGTGTCATATTCTTTATATTTACTCTTGTCTGAAGTACTTGACTGGTACTTAATATCGATATCTGTTATTCACAATCTAAACCCAGAAAAAGTAATTTCCAGTAACAAGTTAAACAATAAAACGTTGTTGTTATAAAAACAATGTTTCGTCCCATTACTTGATTTGATTCGTTATTGTTCCGACTTGGTAAAAAAAACATTTGTGGCAACAAAATATATACGTTCATACAAGTGACTAACTTTTTTACTACCATAATCAATAGTTTGAATAACTTAAAACAAATATTAAATTTATTGTGCATTGATTATTATCTTAAAAAAATTCAAACAAAATTGATTAGTTTCGATTTATATCACAAAATAATGATTTTGCATTCATGGTAATAATATAGAGAGGTGTTATAACGTAAAAATAAGTTTGTGGTGGAAATGAGTTTTAAGTACTTAAAAAAAACACATAAATAAAAATATCATAGTCCAAGCAATCTCAGCTGTTATAATTGGAAATAATTCGTTAAATAAATGAAACGAAATACTGTAATAAAGGATATGAAGCTTTCACAAGATGTATAAAAAGCAGCTGTCGAGTCTCCGTACTTTTCGTCTCCAACAGAACCAGCGGAACTCACTGTCACAAAATCTTATCTGATTTGTGATTCACTTCCGGTGTTATTTCCGGTCCAGAAGTGGATTACATTCACTGGATGTGACAGCTCACAAATTCTAAGCGAACAATAAACAATTCTACTCTGTATCTAATCTAAAATGAAAGGGATTACTGATGAGATTAAACTACTAATAGTGATAGTAAATAGAGTTTTTTCTTTAATTTATATCTTACAAGTAATTCGTATTTACAGTATTAACAGTGCTAATAATATATTCAATAACTGTTTCTGAATCAATGTAGAGACTGGAACAGAAAATTACTGAACAAATTTGTCAATCAATCGTCCATACAATGATTAAGCTGCTAAAATACATTTATAGTAAATCGGCGCTTAATATTTAAATTTGTTCAGTTAGTTAACAATGGAAGGTTTGAAACCACATCAGGGTACGGACATTTTCCATCGTTATAGGCTATAAAAGGTATAACACAACGTTTCTAGGATTGAAAGCTATCCTCTTTGTCAGGTGGAGGAGGTATTAAACACATACAAAAATAAAGACCAGAAGCAAGTAGTCCAAAAGGAAATAAAAGGATTCAAACACACCAAAAAGCTGCTTGGAGTCCAGTCCAGGTATTGTCACTGCACAGCATACAAGTCCCGAGCTCAAGTACGAGAGTCACAATCACACATTACAAGGTACAGTGGGATACTAACGACGAAGAGGACAGATTCCAACTCTCGGAACAATGTATTGTAGCTTTTATAACATATAACAATTTAAAAATTTAAATTAATGCACCTTACTTTGGAAAAAGGTGATTTATGGTGTAACAGAATAGTTTGGTATTTTTTACATTTTATAAAAATTTATAGTTAAATGTATAGATTCTAAAATATACTCCACACAGATGAACTGACCAAATTTAATATTGCCAAATAAAAAAGAATAGCAGATTATAATTTAGCCTATTTGAATTAAAATAAGTAATACACGACATATTGGAACTAATACATTCCCTAATGTACAACCTTGTTATAGGTACACGAGAAAGACTTATACACGGATGCCTATTTAGCACTCAATTCATAATATTTCAGTCAATCATATCGGAAAATCCATATGTGACACGTCTGGCTGGATTACAAAGAGAAGTAAGGCAACAGATCCCTCAGGCTGCGTCTCAAAGAGACAAGGGGAAACATCTGTATCTCGTGTTGGTTCAGTGAATATTAAACTTGGGTGTGACATTTAATGAATATGCTACTTATGTTATGCCTTGTTACAGCTTAGTAATACGATAGGCATTAAAATTAAACTGTTTCCTTACGATATAATTATTATGTCTGTGTTTTATAATAAGCGTAAAGCCATAATGTTTGGAAACTTTTTGGCTAGAGTAATATTATTATTCCTCTATTTTTAAGTATTACAAGAGATTTGAAGCCAATGTCTCTTATCACAACACTTGACTACTTCAATGATCGAATTATCTGTTGAAATATATAACTGGTTTCAAAGGTACTTAAAATAGAAAAAATAATATATTCAAGTTCATACAGAGTAATCAATTTTTAATATCTGAAGGATTTGTGTACCGAATGCACTTAGAGGAAATCGCAAAAGTAAATTTAATGAGTTTACACAGTTGCATGGATGTTGACGGATACTAATCTACGTCGTAGTACTATTATTAATTCCTCCGCGTAATTACCTGACCATTTCAATTAGCTCTCTTTAATAATGGATTAATTAATATTAAATAACTAAACGATAAGTTGATTAAATGATTAAGTTTATTTGTTTATTTTTCTTCTAATAATCCGAATGTTACTAATGTTTATAAATTCTTCTATAGTTTATTATTTACATGATGAATTTCTCTCCTAGAGAATTACTCAATAGGAAATATGCGTAGTATACAAGTTTTTGTTCAAGTTTTGTGTGCAATATGAAACAAAGATCTCCCTGTCATTAGTAGTATTAAAACTAAATGTTAGAATTTTAACATAAACGAGGTTAATTTATATAACATATATCAGAAAAATCTATAAAGGAGAAATGTTTCTCTCCGTCTTTTCTCCAAGGAGCTCTATAATGTGAAATTTTAAAGCGTGGGCCAAAATCATGATCATTTCGTCCACTTTAATAATCGGGATTACTTTTCCAAGTTTGAAAGTGATTTGAAAAAATGCTCTCATCAATACTCTTATTTGATTATATGAAAGCAAGGTAAAATTAAAATATGCCAAAATTTTAAGGAATGAAGCCAGAATGTTATCAATGCCGCCCCTCATATCCGTGACAACGTGCTGGAGTTCGATGTCCGTTTATGGATTCTAAGCCGGAAGTAAGCGTCCCGCCAGGTACTCATCTTCATTCTTGACGACTCCAGTTACATGAGAAACCGCACATCCACGGTCACATCTTGTATACGAATACATCTTGTATCTTTTTACATCGTAGACTTTTAACCTTTTCGTAGACCCCTAAAAATGATAAATTAATTGGAATCCTTTCTTTATTTTTTTATACCTAAGGTTTCTGCAATATTTCCCAGCATATTTTGATTAGGTACTTTTCGAGTCATTGATTTTTATTAGAGTAGTTGTCTAAATTTTTTAAGGAACTAATTATTTTGGCTGAAACATTACGAACATTTTTAATTTAGGTTTTCAAAGCAGTGTCGAAAGATTTTCTTTACAAAGGATAGCCCACCTCATTTCTGGTCTGGATTGATCTGATCAAACCGGTAATCATCCAAATTGTTTCATATGCTTAATTTTTAAATGGAAATTGTAAAATTTTTTGTTGGCAAACGTAAAAATATTTTGAAGCTGCTTGACGGAAGTTTCACAACTTGATTGGACTTGTTTATTTTTTAGTACTGGAAACCAATTTCAACAAGAGATAACATGGTTTGCGGGCCCTCAACGTGATGTTAATTGTTCTTATGTTTAAAAAAAGTCTGACCTGGTTTTTTTTGTCCAGCTTGGTTGAAACGAGGCAATGTTAAAATTAAATGATATGTCATTTCTGATTGAATTACTGTGGATTTGACTGAATTTTGTAATCTTTATGTTCGTAAAAAATATGATTGATACCATTAGAATACCCTAAGCTCTAGTAGATACATTGATAAACTTACAAAACCCGCCTTATACATAAAATCAAGGTATCTTTGAGAGAGCTTATCCACGGTATGATGTCAAAAAAGTTGTTTTCAACCAGACAGTGCGACTCCGTACACAACCATTTGCCTACCGTCGAGATAAAACACAAGTTCGCCGGATGTACAGTGATGGCCGCTTACCACAAAACTTTATGCCCACTTTAATACACGTTGCACCATCCAAATACATTTCTCCAAACACGCAAACACATTCATTCATAAACAAAATCACACCGTTCTTCTGGTTCTTAATGCATATATAAACAATCACATCATATCCATCCATACTCACTTGCGGAATACTCTCGTCTAGCTAAGAATCTATAAAAAACTATAATGCCGAATTTGTAGTTTAAATCTATTAAGAACAATCATAAATTCTTTTTTCCATTTATATTATAACTATGAATAAAACTAAGAATTTTTAAAGACTTTCTCAATTCTCAAGTATGAGAAAATCTTATAAGTGCCTACCACTTTATTTACGCATGCATTCACAACTCTACTATTAGCTATCTCATCCAAAACATCATCCATTGAGCTGTAAACGACGCAACCTAACTGCCGACTTTGTCCTTCTCTGAATATTTACCACATTATAAATAATCAAACCCTTAAAAGTGAAAGTGAGTTTTGTGTACTCCAAATACAAAATTGAAATTGTAATGTATATTTTGTCCAATTTGTATTGTCTTCGCCGAATTGATAGTATGGTCATAAAAGTACCCTATTTAAAGCTCCAATTATCGGCGCAAATAGTATACACACCGTCTAATATCTTAATAATCACTCATATGTCTAGCTTATAGTGTGGATTCAACTGCCTTTTTATCATCAGAAATAAAATTGTTTTACCGATTTTGTACATATGATATAAGGTTGTAAATTTATAAAAAATACAATTGTGAATATTTAAAATAGGTGTATAGAAACGTGGAAACTGGGAGAAAATAATGTTAAAAGTATATATTTAGTAATTTTACACTGAAATTGGTGCGAATAATGTGAATAATTGGTAGTAATTCAAATTAGGCGATCATCATAGCTGACAATGTAGCTGAACTCATTTTCAATACACCAGGAATGAAAAGTGAAATAACAAACTTTGAAAAATATTTTTTTTTGCAAAATTAATATTTATGCTATATAAAAATTAACATTAGTGCATTCGAATCTGTGCCGTGTTAATATCCTACTCATAATCAAAGCATACTGTGTAGAAAACACTTGTTCAACGTTCGACAGTATGCCCTATAGAGAAACTCAGAAAAACTTGGTCCAAAAATTGTGGGAGATTTCCCTTCATTCGAGTATTCAGTTCGTTTATGCTCTACGCTAGGCAAGTTACTTTACAATAAAATGAACTTTATAGACAAGTAGCAGTTTTAGTCCAGTGTATTATACGCTCTATACAGTAACTGGTGGGTCCGGACAAACATGTTCCAGGCCGGACCAGCGTGAGGTACGGTGTGTGTGTGTGTGTGTGTGTGTGTGTGTGTGTGTGTGTGTGTGTGTGTGTGTGTTCAAATACCTTACACTTTGAGCGGTCGAGTAGTAAAAACATAAATCATTGACAAATATTGTTCTGAAAGTAAATCTTGGAAAGGTTAGAACAGTATTTTACGATAAATGTAATCTGGAAAAAACATCTGAACATTCCGAATTTAAACTACGTAGATTTAATTACTTTTTAAACCTGTAAAGAAATCTTATAATAATCTGTACCAATAAAAATATTTTATTTTTATTTTCTGAATATTTTCTGGGTTTAAAACAGTTGATTGATTTTAATTCACTTTTCAAAAGAATTCATTAACCAAGTACTTGATTTAATGTCAATTGTTCCACAAATATCGAATTTTTTAACAACAATTACCTTTAGTCATATGTGATGTGCTTTTATTTTTATTTGACGTTTCTTATTATTTATTTCTCCTAGGTAATTAATTCGATTAAATTCCGAGGCACACAAGTAACAGTGTATAGGGGTTGATGTCCACCAACAATAGTTTTGGAGATATAAATATATCTTTTGAATGATTGAGAAGGAAGCGCCATTTTATCTAACAATGCATATTGTAGTTTTCTATGAAAACCAATTTATAATTTTTATTATATTCTTCATATTTTTGTAGTAGCTTAAAAATTTATTAAAACTTGTGTGTTGGGTGCTAACTACGGAAGATGTTACAACAGTCAGTAGTATTCAACTTGTTGACTGCCAACTGGAATCCTCGCCAAATCGTCACAACTACGACTGTGAAAAAGGGACCAGAGGTTCAGCCTGGTACCTCTCCTAACTAGTAAGTGATGATGTTTTTATTTGTTGCCTGTGTCCCAGCTCTTGTTATCTACATTATCGAGGCGTGTACATGTCCTGTTCTATTGTTATGCTTATTAAAATTAAATTTAAATTTAAATTCAGGTAATGGAAATTGTTTAGGCACAAATAAAGTATACTTATTAATAAGGTATGCATACTCGTACTTACAATATTTTTTCAATAAATTAATACGTTTCTGCAGTATTTTCCAGCGTATTTTAATAGAGAATTGGTATTAGTGACGAATAAACATTGAACTGCATGAGACACTACGACAATGACTAGTTTAAAACGACATAAAAATTAATTAAGTAGGGCATCAAACTGTGAATTAAATTTTTTAGAGGTGGAGAGATAAAATTAATTAAAATCCGAAAAAAAATTTGTTGCCAAAGACTATAAAGTTGTAATCGGGTCTTTATAAAAAATTAATAAACTACAATTCATGTTCTCCGCCCCTAGCTGTATGTACTATAGGAGAATAGTAATTTAAAAGTATTCTAACAACTTCACTACTGCAGACATCATAACGTGCAAGCTGTCTGCTCAGTATATCCACAGTGAAGGTGATAACATCCAATCTTTCTCGGACCACAATTACCGCTACGGTAGTACCTGAAATATTGCTTAACTGCTTTAATATCGATTCTCTTATCTTAACAAAATCTCTCAATCCGTGATATGTATGTATCCCCTCAGGCTAATCATCCATTTGGTCTATGCCTGGACTTCGAATTATTCTATTTCTTTACACAATATCTTACCTACTTACGCATATTTGTATGAAATTATTTTTGTGTATATCTGACTGTCATGTTTACCAAACTTACCTCCAATAATTAATCTGTTCACCCTGTCCCTCCTTGGACGTACAACTAGCGTTTCAATTATTTATTGGTGTTTTGTTTTCTAGGCTATAATATTACATGCGTACTCCTGATTAGCTTCCAATATTGCTGTATATTCAGCTGCGTCAAACCTCTAATATTATTATTACCTTACATTCCTTACATGGCTTTCAGCAATTCTGTTACTTGCCTTCCCTTTGTTACATTTCTCAATTTTTTATAATACAGTTGCGTAACAAGTTTAAACCACTATAATAAGCTGTTGAATCCAGTGAAAAGCAATCTCCTTTTTGTAAATCCGTATAGTTTTTTAACTTGACTTGATTTTATAAACGATTTCTTTATTTTTAGTTTTAGTTTACGCGTGGCTACCCTATTGAGTAGTATAAACTCCTTATCCCATTGGCACATTCAGCTTTTTTATTTATATCTTCATCTAATACTGTAATACAATGACAGTAGTGACTTTTTCCTAACTTTGTTTACGTACTCGGCCTTTTTGCGTAAGTCTTAAACTTTCAGTAACTGAATCCTTGTAACTCTTAACTTTCAGTAACTGAATCTTTGTAACTATTAACTTTCAGTAACTGAATCCTTGTAACTCTTCCCTTCGACCCTATTTTGGGTAAATCACGCCTTACCATAATTCTGCTCAACTCTTTGACAAACCACACATGCATGCTGTTACTAATCGCTCAATTGAATATGTTTTTTATGGACTAAAATATTGATAATGCACCAAATGCTCTTGTATAGCCGTTTAATATAATTTCTCTATTTACACACAAACAGACTACGACAGCCAACCAAGTTCTGCAACACTTGGTAATGCAGAAAACTCAGAATAAGTATAATTGAAGTCTTTATATAAGATTTCGTATATTGTGTTTTACTATAGCTGTACTATCACAGTTATAGGATGGAATAACAGGATAGAATACAGTTGCAAATGTTGTACGTAATACAAGTGTTAGAATACAAGCGTTAGAAATGTAGCTCTCAACGAGGCAAAAAATATTGAAATTGTACACCAGTGGGACGTACAAACTTTATTCTGCTTGTCCTCATGAGCCATTGGCCTGTGCTATGATTCTAATAATGAAACAGTACTATGGGAAAGAATCGATTCATCGATTCAATACAAGTTCGGCAATATTGTAAAAAATTCCTACGGTTACAGACAGAGAGACGCTCTCTCTCTCTCTCTCTCTCTCTCTCTCTTCTCTCTCTCTCTCTCTCGTCTCTCTTCATCTCTCTCACACTCTCCTCTCTCTCTCTCTCTCTCTCTCCCTCTCCCTCCCCCCCTTCAAACCATTTGCACTACTTTGTCACTTAACTAACTGTAATCGCTTTTTTCTCCATTTATTAGTATTCGAGGTGAAATAAAAGCTAAATACTTTTAAATCATTAAAAAATTAAAATCCCCATTAAAATAAATTAATTTTTGCTTTTATTTTAAATATATTGAAAAATCAGAATACCATGAACTAAATGGTTGAGCATTGATCTTATAAGAGTCAAAAAATAATATTTTTTGCCACAATCACCTCCTGATTGAACGAACCTGCCACTTCCTCGGTATTCTACGTAAAAATTAATACATATTTTATTACTACAGTTTCTGTTTGTTTTATATTAACTTAACACACCCTCTATACATAGGTCTGGCGATTATAGAGTAAATGCGCATTCTAATCTTATGACCACAAATAATACATAGTCATTGAGTTTTTAAACTGTAAACCCTTAAACCTATTCTTCTAATGATTAAAAACGATTCTGCACTATTCACAATTTATTATAAGAACCATTTAAAGAGTATTTTCAAATAATCAATTTCTTATCACTTATCAGAGGTTGCCAGATTACGACAAACATGCCATATTGCCATTTATATTTAGTGGGAAATTTTGATTTTAGTCTTTCCAGCGACTTTTCATAAATTTACCAAATGATTAAAACAATCCCTCGGCTCTGAGCAGGAAGGTGATCAAATGAGACAGTTCTATGTGGCTGCACCCTGATAACTGTTTCTTGGTCATAGTTTCATTTCCGCTGGATATCCATTTTCTGACAACTCGCATTTGAATCTGCAGTACAAAACAACCTCAAAAGACCAAAGTCGCAAAAAACTATATTTTGTTTGTTCTATACCTAATTATTTTGAGTTAACTACCACTTATCCCCATCCTAAAAATGAGGTTTAGAAATCTATTAAATCTCTGCGAAGTCTGTTACGTGATACGTCATGCAGCGTACCTCCCTTGTAAAACAGTTTTAACGCACGTGATTTGTTTTTTAATTGTTATATAGTCCCCGTTCAAAAATGTTTTAACGTTTAATAATAATGTTACGAAACAAAAAAAGTAATTAATTTATATTTTGTATAATTTGTTTATTCCCAAGATTATGGTTGTGTTCGGCAAGTTTGAGTTACATTATTATTTAGCATTACACATATGTTTCTCATACTGAAACTTCTTTAAATATTTAAAATGTCCACTTCAAAATCATATAATAGAAGTAACTGTTTCTCAAACTATACATAAGAATCAGTTTAACTCTGTGGAGAACCAAATATGATTGTAGTAGGACACATTTAAAACTAAAGAGTTCTTTTTTTAAACACTGTGATAACAATTAAACAATTAATTATTATTATTGGATTTTCTATTTCTTAATTAATAAATGAAATCCAGTAACAAAGAAGCTTCTTCAATGTATAATTTATTCTAGGAATATTTGACACACTAATATATTGTTAAAGGATTATATGATAACCATCTAGTTTGTAAAAATATTTTAATTTTAGGAACACTCAATGAAATAAATGACAAATACTGCTATAATAATCATCATAATATTTCACATTTTGATTTCTTGTTATTATTTAACAATAATACTTTTTAATAGAAGTAACAAACATGTCAAAAACATGATGGTACAATTTTATTGATTCATTGTAATTATATACTACATGTTACTAGTGACAGTGGAATATTGTGTTATTTACCATATCTTAATACTTCTTGTTCGGGCCATCCGCCCGGTGAGACAAACCTCGTCTAAGGCTGATCACGTATCTGTGTTAGGAATATAATCGTAATGTTGGTGAAAAGTTTCGTACACTTGATCTTATACTACCAACTGTTTACCTTCCCACCCACTAAGGTTATAGATCCCCATTTTCATCATTTTGGATTTACGAGTAAGGGGAAATTAATATAAAGTCAAATTGTAATGAACCTTTTAAACAAGTTAATACGCACAAATAGTTTTATTCCATAATCCTTTTTATAAGTCACAAAAACCAAATTGAGTTTATACATGGTTATTTAAATAATTACATAGCTGGTATTGTAAATGTTTCTATTTCGGAACAGACAGTAATTTATACCTCTTTACCATGAAAACACGATTTTATAATCATATACTATTTTTCAAAATGGGTTTCCAACACAGCAGCTTGCTGTTGTCATTGTGCTTTTAGTTAATACGGACGTAGTTAGCAGTGTTCACGTTCGCTCTCTCTTCGGACCTGTGACCCTTGACATCACGCCTGAGCCTCTATCCTCTCTGCTGCCATATTCTTCAAAAGATAAGTCAAAAACAATTAATATTTTTCTTGGAATATAATTGACGTAGAGGTTTCTTCTTGCATATATATGGCTGTAGATTGTGTCTGAATATTGATGTTAAAACAATTATTCCTTCTAGTTAAAATTGTAGCAACGTATTAGTTTGGCTTGACCAAAATTCAAAATTTACATTTTTTTATGTTTGTTGCAAGAAACTGCCATAAACCTTCTCATGTATGATAATTTACTTTGAAAAAATATATAGATTCTCCTACTTGTTTATTTGTAATTTATTTGAAGAGCACGTTCAGCGAGCCCAGAAGTGTAATTTGTATTGTTATAAGTACTTAACTTAAGTTCTTATAATTTATAGGAAAATTTATTTCTAGGAAAGAAATTAATCGTCAGTTTTGCGTGTTGTGGTGGAGGTCAAACTCAAAGCGTTGTTTTTGTTTCGTTAATCACACTCCGCCACCCAAAATGCGAGTGTCCCTCCGATGAAAGAAAAAACATCCCTCGTACCTATCAAGTAAAATATCAAAATTTCTAGAAGGGC
>NW_025783188.1:0-60000 GCF_021130785.1 Homalodisca vitripennis | reverse complement strand
GGGTTTGAAAGGGGTTAAAATTTTTTTACCCCGTTTTTTTTTTTTTCTTTAAATTAGGAAAAATGTTTATTTTGACAAGTAGATGGGTCAATTTATTTTTCGGCGATTAGTCAATCGTCGTCGTTATAGTCCTTTTCCATTAATGAAGGACGTTGATTTTGAGGTTTAGGGAAATGGCCTCTCTCTACTCGCGGCAAAATTTGCACGTAGCCGGAGCTCCGATGTAGCCGCCTGCAGCGTCTGCCGACAGGACTGAACGAAAACTGCGTTTCTGCGCCATGACCGGCTGGCAGGTTCTACTTATACAGCCGACCCGACAAGGGACAAGGGAGAGTATTGCTTGCGGAACGTCGTTTGTGTGAAGTCCGATTTCGAGAAGAGTTTTTTTGCCTTGCGGACCGTCGTTGTGTGAAGTCGATTTCGAGGAGAAGAGTTTTGCTTGGCGGACGTGCGTTTGTGTATGGAAGTCCGATTCGAGGAGAGAGAGTTTGCTTGCGGAGCGTCCGTTGTGTGAAGTCGGATTCGAGGAAGAGAGTTTTTTGCTTGCGGGCGGTCGGTTTGTGAAGTCACGAAGTCGAGGAGAAGAAGATCCTGTACGAGATGAATACGCAAGTCGGCACTTACAATCATCCTATTTGGTGAATCACCCCCGGCGAAAATTGTAATCATTAAGGAAATTTTAAAAGAGTACGATTAATCGAATTGCGTTTGAAGGTTAAAATATTAAAAGCATGCAGTACTGATTTACTGTAGTACTGTATTAACCTTTGAATTCTTACGGAAATCTTTGAAAAAATTAAATTACTATTCGGGAGCGTTAGGATACGGCCTAAAGACCAGCTTATGGGTATATTCTCGTTTAGTGATTTAGTAGTATATATTCTATTAAATATTATGTTCCTACTCACCCATCACTACGCCTTTTCCTAATTTTGCAAAACGTATATTTTGCGTCCTTCATTTGCTTTGCAGTAAACACAGCCACGCGGGCATAAGTAACATGACAAGGACTATCGTCTTGTGTTTCTTCAACAGCTATACTAAGATTCGAAGGGAGTGGTCCAACGTGTATAGACATGTTTTTGCTGGGTAGGTTCTCCTCCCACGGACGATCACCTGGTGGGGGTCATTCATGAAGCGCACAAGACTCTTTGTTAGCATAGATGTCATTTATGGCGTTCCGAGATTGGGCAAACAAGAGCAGAACATTGGTCCGAGTGCGCAGCAGCTGTTTGAACATCTTCGGGTCCGAGAATTCTTCCACAGGGTTAAGTTTGTTGCATTGTGGCAAGAAGTGCACTCAACAAAACAAACAGATAATTTAGAAGAATTCACGTAATTTTCTAAAATAATTAAACTAAATAAAGAATTCTAAATTTACGAACATTTTTCCCGAGAGTAAAACATATTTATAAAATTATTCAGAAACTTGGACAAGATTGGAACGCTACCTCTACATAACCTGCCGGCCAAATAAAGGCAGCCAGCTAAGCCGACGCCAACCTATCCAGCTGTAGTAGGCTACTCGACAGCCCAGCTCATATCCAATCAAACATCTTTCAGAGCCTATCTTGACAAGGATGTCTGCTGCTTCATTTCCAGAAATGCCTTCGTCATCCAGCTAAGACAATTTTGTTTCTCTTTGCCATTAGTGAATTCCTGCGTTTCCAAATACTACCTTTGAGTCAAAGGAGCAGTCTTCAAGAGGCTTTTAAAGCACAGACTGTCTGATAGTGTTATTAATTCTTCACCTTTGGGCCCTCTTTGTGTACGCCACCTGACGCATGTTTCATTTGCCATACCTGCTACTTGGAAAGCTGTGTGGTATATTTGCCTAAGGAATTGCCAATCTGGGCCATATACGCCAAACCCTGTTCTGGAGTCTATGTGACACCCGTCAATTCTTACCTTAGCCTCAAGTTGTCGCACCCAGTAGAGTCTGCTGACCACTGGGGGCATGGTCCACCAGACGCAGGTGAGAGTCATCCGGCTCGACTTGAACACTGGCTACATAGTCTTGTAGCTGAGATAACAGGGTTTCCCTCTCTGCCTACCAGCGCTTTCTGTATCGCCGGACGCTGCATCACCTCTTGATACCGCTTAAACTCGGCCATCAACTGCAAAAATGGTAAATTAAAAGCAATAATAATTCACTCGTAGGGAAAACTCAGCAGGATAAATATTTAATAATTGGTGCTGAGTAATCATCAAAATTAGGAATTTAATCATTATCAGGAATCTTTTAGCGTTATTAGTTTTAAGTTATTAAACATGTATTTGGAAAACACAGGGCTATTATGGAAAATCTACGATGTGGAGTATCCCGAGGATCTGTGTTGGGGGCCTCTGATCTTTATCGGGTCACCAACCTTGCTTATACGTATAAATTTCACACTACATTTTTGCCGTCTGTGACTACTAATCTTTATCTATTTTCAAACTATTTCAACAATAACACCTCATCTAAAACCTGGGTTAGTTCAAATAACACATTTATTTAATACAATTTAAGACTAAAGCTATAATATTTTAGTAGAAGGTACTGTATATAAATTTAATCTATATACATCAACTTTACCATTAATATTAAATAAGTTTAATATTCTTGGATAACAAGCTCAACTGGAATAATAATATTGAGAATTTGTCTATTAAGATATCTAGAGGTGTTTTAGAATCTTTTTAAAACTTGATTACTTGAGTATGAGAAATTCACAGGAAATGTAGTTTAAAAACAAAATGGTAGTATATCGTGAACATATAAAATCAGTTTATACTACTAGCTTATTGAAGGAAAGTCGCATTCAAAAGGTGAATATTTTTTTTAAATTTTGTGTTGGAGGAATATACAGTGTTTAAAAATATTTTTGCGTACACTATAAAATAGCAAATTTACAAAGAAATAGTTTTTTTTTTCGGAGAAGCCGATCCCCTTTTAAGCCTTATTCTGCCCGTCCTCATGAGCCAGTGGCCTTTGCGCGGATCATATAAAACAGAGTAAGGGGGAGAATCAATACTGTTCAAGGTCGATGATATTGATGAAAACTGTAACGATCATATACAGGATTCGAACCTGCGCTAACTCGAACTCAGACTCCAACGAGTCCAACGTCTTAGAGACCGCTCGGCCATCGGCACTCCCCACCGACGATTAAGCGTGGTATCATATTATACCCCACTAGTAGCAAATCGTTATTTTATATAGTTACAGTGCAATGAAAATGTATTAAAAAGCAATTTCCCATGAGACGATTATTATATACAATAGACAACTTTCTTTAATGATCTATTTTTTTAAGAATAGTCACAAATTACTACAAAAATATACTGCGAAACGAACTATTGTACATTTGTATTTCGTCATATGAGTGAAAGAAGTCAAGTTATATTTTGCAGTCTCCATTCTCTATTGTAGGCGCCTAGGGAATTCGTCAAATAAATAAAAAGACTGGTTAACAAGGAGATCATGCAGTTCTTCTTTCCAGGGCACTCCTCTTCAGTGCTCTTATTGTTTCTGGAAAGAGGGTTCCATAGCTTCAGGTCGATGTAGGATGGGGGTTTCTTCAAAAATTGCTGTGTGCAATGTGGAGGGCAGAACATAGTTTGATGCTTGGAGCGTGTTGTACAAATACGTCTTTCCATGTTTATAAACATTCAGACTGAGAGCATGTAGAATAACTTCTTGAATGTACAGAACAGTTATAAGTCAAGAGTCTCAGGGTACAAGTTAGAGTCAAGATGAAACTGACATGAACATCACCATACTTAATGTTGATAATTGTTACCACTTTTAACTTTTTAAATCTTTTTCTTTAGAATGAGACTGCCAAAGAAGAAAGAGTGGAATGTAGTGTGCTATCTCAAAACTTTTAAATGGACAAGTGGTAGGCCAGACAGACCCCATGTTGCACAATAGGCTTCGCAAAAGCTACTCGTAAAAATTTCAAGTCCGTGTAGTGCAGACAGTCATACAGAATAGGAATTTTTACAACGCTTTTTCACTTCTGAAGAAGTATCCAAAGAGAATTCTATTAAGTATTATGACGTAAACCCCCATGTTGTTGTTAAGGACTTTGTACTGTGACTTACATAATAAACATATTTGTAATTTATGACTTATTAGCAGTTCGAAATATGTATCAAATAAATGAATTAGTTATAATTAACAAGTCGATCTATTAATTTTCTGTTGAAATAAGTAGGCTTCTCTGATCTGCGATATATATTTTCTTGATCGGAAAACAAGCCAAAATCAACTATGGAAACCAAAGAATAAGAAAAACTAAGTACGTTACACTCGCCATAAATATTCACTTTTTGGCGTATTTTCTTGATCGTGACATTAAGGCAAACTCAACATCGGTGTCGGAAATATAATTCACCGAACCAAAAGTGCGCTCATATAGGTGCAAAACCTACGAAATAGCTTGCGAAGCCGCGGGTAACTACTAGTACGGTTTATAAAAAACCAGCCAATCTATACAATCGAAACTGGAACACTAATCATAACACATAGTTTCTGGGCGCTGTTTGGTGGAAAGTAAACTACATTAATTCAGAGAACGGTGGTGTGGGTGCAGCAGTGAAGCTGTTATCTGATCAAATACAGAATATACACATATATAAACATGTTTGAGAATAATCAGCTGATTGCCTGACTATCTACCGGCTAATACCGCAAACATCTCTCCCCTCTACAGCTTTTTGTCGCGCATCACCTGTATAACCTGAATGTTACGTAACGCTCATCGAATGACTCACCATCGCTCATTCCGTAATTTAGCCATGTACTACTCAGTTATAGCTACCACATTATAATTCTCAGCTAAATTGACTCAAAATAACATACGCGATTTCCTACTCAAGCTCCCTATCGTTGTGTTAATACGTTACTAAATCATTGTTCATAAACATTTACTTATATACGAAACTGTCAAAACTAACCAAAGTAAAAAGTCAGACAGAGCCAAACTGATTCTCTCTGAAGTGTAGCAACAAGATCATCGTCATCATTAAGAATGTACACGTTTGAATTTCTATCATCACTTTTCTCACCTTTAACATTACCAGACATGTCAGCTTACACAAATGTGTATCCAAAGTTAGCTCATAACTCACGGGTTATTTTGTGAAAAGTAGGCCTACCCTTTTTCTCAGGACAATCATAATCAGAATCATCTTTATTCAAATCTTAAAGACTACAAGTGGTGTCAGTTTATGCATTAAAATATTGTTGTTTACATTACATGTGAAGGAAAAAAGTAAGAAAAGCTAAAGTTAACATTTAATTGTTCTTTGTAGCCATTCTTACATTTAGGAGAAATGGTGAGCCCGTAGAAATTCTTGCAGTGCTGCAATATTGAGGGTTGAAATTTAAGCGTTGATCGCATAGAATTCTGAAAGCGTATACTGGACCCTATTATAAACTACGAGGTACTTGGATATTTTCTGGAAGGCAAGGACATAAAGTAACACTGCCGGGACCTACAGGGAGCGGTGTAGCCAGCTTTGAAGAACGAAACTAATTCTCTGTCCATGGAGGTAATTGACGTTCTTCACCCGAAGACTGTTGAAGGAGAAGAGAGAGCTATAAACCTCTTGCTAATCAACCCATAAGCAACAAGTAATCACCAGTAAACAAAACAGATGACCTAGCAACGAGGTTAACAAACCAGCCCACGCAGAATAAAAAAAACCATCTGTGGTCGAGAACAGAAAAAGGTCGACTCAGGTGCTGGCCTAACCACCGGCCAATCAAATTAAATGGCAGACACCACAGTGCTGACTTTTGTGAATTTTCCGTCTTTGACCGCAAACTATAATGGAAGGAATTTCCCGTCCGTTGTATGACTAATTTCTTTCCTTTTACACAGCTAAAGGTAGTGATTTGCAAGGTTGTAGGGTTCACCGTGTCTTGTACGATGTTGACGTATGTCTCTATTTCTGAGGAGTGCTACGCCATCCACGTACGATGTTACCTCCTAGATGTAAATTTCGACGACTGCTTTTCTCTACAGCTTTCTATCTATCTGAGTCCAGCCTGAACCCTTATGGCCCTTTTTGTAGGATAAGTATTCTCTGAATATTTGTTTTTCCTACAATGGAAAATTGATGTAGGTGGGTAAGTCGTCCAATCATCCAGGTATAATATCTTGTAGATAGATTTCTTTACGCACTTACACTTGATTTTTCGATTTATGTCGTTTAATATTGTAGGAATTCGCCAAGATGTCTTTACCGTCCAGACAGTCTATATATGCTATACTATAGCTTTGGCTTCTGCATCCCTTACAATGCAATATATTTTTATAGTTCTCCATGAGTAGCAGGGGCTATAGATACATCAAAATATAAGGACTTCAAGGGCCTTTGATTTAAAATGTAAACTAAGTCACTTTACTCTCTTGGGAATCTCTGCACGGAAACTTGATGTTTTCTGCTAACCTTTTTAGTTATTGAATACATTTTCTTAAATAGGTGTTATGTTAAATTATTCAATGGACCACACAAAAACATGAACTCTCATTATATGTATGGTACTTTTAAAGAGAGAAAGAGTTCGTTTATAACGTTAATGTATACAGTGGGATAAAACGTGCGATTGGACTATTCATCATTTTATGGAAATGTTATATTATATTAAGGAGTGTCAGTTATGCAAATTTATTGTATTCGTGTAGAAGTCCTTTAGGCGATTTGTAACCGTATACAATCCAACATTAGGTTATGATGTCACATCACTTTCACTATATCATGTACTATTTTGTACATAGGTACAGCTTTTGTTGAAGAATCAGTGTAAAGTTATTTATTGAACTGTTAAGTTCTGATTTACAAATTTAACTGTATCGATTTTACATTTGCACCTTCATTTGCAAAATTCTATCCAAGACAATCACATAATTTCAATATGTTCAAGTAGTGTAATTATTGATCAATATTTCGTTTGAGGAATTATATAAATATCCGTTAGGAATTTATGGGATGATCTGGATAAAAATCGCAAGTAAGACATGAGATCAGTTCTTAGCGAGCGCCTCAGTTACCTGAAGTGTGTTCAGATTGGCGTTTCTGAGCTGATGCTTGAGTTTGGCAGCGACCCTCTCTTCCGCAGGCTGGATGTGTAGTTCGAACTGGCGCACTGCGGCTTGCCACATCGGCTCTGTGTACGGGTTGTACTGGACAGCATTCACACCTGCACATCGGAAAAAATGTAGATTGGTTTTAATGAGCTGATCTTGCACTCAGTTGTAACTATATCTAGTAATAATAATTAATACAATGTAGTGGACCATATGTTGGCATATGAAAGATACAAGAACGGTATGAGAAAGTACCGTATAAGAGGATTCGTAAAAGCATTCATGTATTAGACAAAGCGGCCGCTCGTCGATCAAGAATCTGATTGCTTGCGCCAAATTTCCCAAAATCGCTCAATGTACTGAGTTATCTGTTGTTGCTTGATAACGAACCGAAAAATTACTAAGAGGATGATGGTTGCCAAACGAGAGATTGCCTGTTCGTTTGCTACGGCAAAGAGACAACTGGCAACTTGATTTGTTTGTAGTCAGATTGCTGGTCGACGAGCGATCGCTTTGTCTAGTGTATAGGTAGCTGAAAGTTAAATTCTTTTTCAGCTGATGCCCAGCTCAGAAGAGGAAAATGGTATGACGTGCTCTACAACACGTGCACTCACTATAATATAAGTACAGTTGCATGAAGTCCACAAGACTGTACATTCTTTTAGACCATTTAACAATGAAGTACATTTTTGGGTAGTCATTATATTATCGTACCCATTAGTATTATAGTCCAAAGTCAAACCAACAATGACAAAAAATGTGTACAATATCAATAGAGGGAATTAAAAAAACACCAGCGTTAATGTATAGATGTGTAATATCGAAAATGGTGAAAAACTGCACTAACGAGTACACACAATTAAATAGACAACCTTCGATTTTTTTAACGTTAGTAATTCTCAACGAGGGGTCTATTTGTTGCGCGCAATATATCACTTCTTGGACAATATTCACAACATCTTTTATGTGACCCAAAAGTAGAAGTCAAGTTGGCTCTGTTGTGACCAAAAACTGGGCCAAGAGAACTCTCCCTATCCAATTTTACGGAGAGCATGGATATTGTAGAGAGTAGATGTGGTTGTTGGAAAAATACGCCTTTTTTCCTCACTATCTCCCACATGGGGAAAAGACACACTCCATCAACACAGCCTACCTACTGAGTGGATGGGCTACTGCCTCAGAACTTCTTGATCTACCTGAAGATTTCGCTTTTAAACTTCATCGGATATTTAATGGACTTGGCCAATTACGGATATACTTTGCTGAAGTGGTTAACCAACAAACTCACGTCTGAAGTTTCGCTGAAATATTACAGCAGGACTCAGGTTATACTATTCAAATAACACACTGCGTCTTTGTTGCAGAGTAAACCATTGCACTAAAATGCCTGAACTGAACGCTTGTCAATTATTTCAAGCAGGCTTGCCAACGGCACCAACATTTTGATAGTTGATGAATAAAAAAAACATCACACATTAAAAAGTCTGTCACTTTATACAAACCCAATGGCAAATTAAAACTAAGGAGTTTAGTTTTCAAACAGATTGTATATGAAAGTATGACGTTTTAACTAATATTTTCTAATGAAAGTGGTGTTAAACTACAGATATACCTGAGAATGGGTTAAAATTGGCAGAAGTATCTAACTGGGCTTGTTCTGTTGGAGAAAGCAACTTAGTCAGCTGTCTGTCCACCGTGCGTATGTTCAAAATCTAAAACACACCAATATTGTATTTTATAATTTTAAAGTAAATAAATAAAATTAAAATTAAATAAACGTATTGCCTAAAGTAGGTATTAATTAATTTTATATAGAACTAGTAGTATAGAACTGGCAAACCTGTCTCAACAATAAAGAACCTTACAGTATGATTTTCTCTTTCTCTCTCTCTCTCTTTATATATATATATATAAAGGAATTGTGTTGAAATCTTGTATTTTTATTGTTTTAGCTCACTAGACTTGTATTAAATAAAGATTGAAACTACAATTAATAAACTAGAAACACAGGAACAATATGATACAAAAAAGCATTTTAATGTATCAGCCGATGTACCACTGTGATGGAGCACACATGGAAAAAATATAGGGTGTCCATAAATTACTCTGCAAACGTCAACATTTTATTTGTCAGGTAAGCAATGAATAGAATATAATAGATTTTTTTTTAGAACGGAAATGCAATATAAAGTGTCGTTTTCTCTTGCATAATTTATTGTCTGACTGTCTGTTTGTGTTTTTAGGACAAAAGTATGCATACTATGTGACGCGCAAAGCCAAAAGCTTATAAAGCTGTAAAGTTATTCTCATTCAAAATTTAGGTGTAAAAATTTTAATATTTATGGTTCAATCACGGAAAAGACTACAATGGCTGTAATGTAGTTTTGACTGAACCTAATTTAAAATGGTTAAAAACTAAGAAAGAGCTATGGATACCGGCTTCACTGCTCTTTCCCACTTTAAATCATTTAACAGAAACTAATAAAATATTAGAAGCTCTACAACAAGTAGTAGAGATTCCACCTAACCTATTGAAGCTGTTTCCTTCTCTGACTAGTCCTTGAACAAACTACCCTTAGGCGTAAAGTCCAATTATTTGTAAATGGTTCTCGGAACTAATAAAATATTAGACACTCTTCAACAAGTAGTAGAGATTCCACCTAACCTATTGAAGCTGTTTCCTTCTCTGACTAGTCCTTGAACAAACTACCCTTAGGCGTAAAGTCCAATTATTTGTAAATGGTTCTCGGAACTAATAAAATATTAGACACTCTTCAACAAGTAGTAGAGATTCCACCTAACCTATTGAAGCTGTTTCCTTCTCTGACTAGTCCTTGAACAAACTACCCTTAGGCGTAAAGTCCAATTATTTGTAAATGGTTCTCGGAACTAATAAAATAGTAGACACTCTTCAACAAGTAGTAGAGATTCCACCTAACCTATTGAAGCTTTTTCCTTCTCTGACTAGGCCTTGAACAAACTACCCTTAGGCGTAAAGTCCAATTATTTGTAAATGGTTCTCGGAACTAATAAAATAGTAGACACTCTTCAACAAGTAGTAGAGATTCCACCTAACCTATTGAAGCTGTTTCCTTCTCTGACTAGTCCTTGAACAAACTACCCTTAGCGTAAAGTCCAATTATTTGTAAATGGTTCTCGGAACTAATAAAATATTAGACACTCTTCAACAAGTAGTAGAGATTCCACCTAACCTATTGAAGCTGTTTCCTTCTCTGACTAGTCCTTGAACAAACTACCCTTAGGCGTAAAGTCCAATTATTTGTAAATGGTTCTCGGAACTAATAAAATATTAGAAACTCTTCAACAAGTAGTAGAGATTCCACCTAACCTATTGAAGCTGTTTCCTTCTCTGACTAGTCCTTGAACAAACTACCCTTAGGCGTAAAGTCCAATTATTTGTAAATGGTTCTCGGAACTAATAAAATAGTAGACACTCTTCAACAAGTAGTAGAGATTCCACCTAACCTATTGAAGCTGTTTCCTTCTCTGACTAGTCCTTGAACAAACTACCCTTAGGCGTAAAGTCCAATTATTTGTAAATGGTTCTCGGAACTAATAAAATATTAGACACTCTTCAACAAGTAGTAGAGATTCCACCTAACCTATTGAAGCTGTTTCCTTCTCTGACTAGTCCTTGAACAAACTACCCTTAGGCGTAAAGTCCAATTATTTGTAAATGGTTCTCGGAACTAATAAAATATTAGACACTCTTCAACAAGTAGTAGAGATTCCACCTAACCTATTGAAGCTGTTTCCTTCTCTGACTAGTCCTTGAACAAACTACCCTTAGACGTAAAGTCCAATTATTTGTAAATGGTTCTCGGAACTAATAAAATGTTAGACACTCTTCAACAAATAGTAGAGATTCCACCTAACCTATTGAAGCTGTTTTCCTTCTCTGACTAGTCCTTGAACAAACTACCCTTAGCGTAAAGTCCAATTATTTGTAAATGGTTCTCGGAACTAATAAAATATTAGACACTCTTCAACAAATAGTAGAGATTCCACCTAACCTATTGAAGCTGTTTCCTTCTCTGACTAGTCCTTGAACAAACTACCCTTAGGCGTAAAGTCCAATTATTTGTAAATGGTTCTCGGAACTAATAAAATATTAGACACTCTTCAACAAGTAGTAGAGATTCCACCTAACCTATTGAAGCTGTTTCCTTCTCTGACTAGTCCTTGAACAAACTACCCTTAGGCGTAAAGTCCAATTATTTGTAAATGGTTCTCGGAACTAATAAAATATTAGACACTCTTCAACAAGTAGTAGAGATTCCACCTAACCTATTGAAGCTGTTTCCTTCTCTGACTAGTCCTTGAACAAACTACCCTTAGGCGTAAAGTCCAATTATTTGTAAATGGTTCTCGAAATGAGATATGCTTCATACAGATTTGATCCCAAGATGTGATATCCTTTCTACGACCATTACTTATCTCAATATTGCTGGGTATTGCCATTTAAAAAGAAAATATTGTCTCCGACATCCCAGTTATTTGTCAGGTTAAAAGAAGTACAAAAATACAATAGCTGTTAGATTAAAAACCTTTAAAGACAAGTCGTCCACATTTTAAGACCGTAATAATAAAATGGTACAGCAATGTGTATGTATAATAAACTATATATAAAGGGTTCAGTAAATTACATTGTATAACATTTTATAAAAGTGCAAGTATGAATAAAGGGGTGCAGTATAATAAGCGGCCACCAACACAATCCGATGATGATTATCGAAGGATCTGAAATCATCGATACTCATGACCATACAAAGAACTGAAAGCAAAATGTCGGACTAAATAACGCAATAGATATTTCAAAAAACAATGTGGTTTGGATAGTTTTCAATCTTAGAAGTTAAAGTATAAATATTAATGTAACCAATTAAAATATAATATATAATTGCTACAAAACAATTACATTTGCATATTCATTGCCATTCTTCTTGTCGTTGTCACTAACCTTCTCCTACATGAACGAAATAACAACAGCTGGTAATGGCATCACTGGTCTAAAGTGAAGAAAAAATTGGCAATGATTAATTCTGAATATCTGTAGGTCAAATGTTGTATTCGATAGTATCGATATTTAAAACCGACCATCATAATCCGATTGTGTTGGTGGCCGCTTATTATACTGTAGCCGAATAAAGTCTAATCTATTATTACCTCTTCAAGTCGCATGTAAAATCTAGAAATGTGTACGGGCCGGTAGGGCAGACCGGACCATCGGTGAAGTGAATAGTTGGGCCAGAACAGTGTGGTGAGCCGCTCGCAGGTCTGGATCCACTTGTTACACGAGCCGAGACACTGTCACAGATACACGTACGTGTGTTAGTGTGTCATTTCGTCACATTGGTACAATATGTATCGTGTATCACGAAGTCACAAGCACAATCCAACTCTATAGCCCATTTCGTTCTTGAGATCAGACGGAATAGAACTTTTACGACAACCCGGCAGACAAAAAAATAGTGTGAGCCTACAACTTATTTATAGATGGGCTTCAATACAACTCCATAAAATTCCAAAGCTGGACATGCGCCATCATACAACTCATTCTTTTTATGTACAAATGAAGGTCCATGCAAAATCTAAAGCCTGGAAGACGTCTTGTCATCACATGATATATTCACATATTTTTGTTAATTAAGTTGGGTTTCATAGCAATTTTGAAGTTAGAAAAATCCTGAAAAGTGATGATCATGTTAGAGTTGTTAGGCACTATGTCACTTATTTGTTTACAAATTGATTTTTCTGCTATTTTTACGTTGTCATCATGATTACTTATAAGATCCATTTGACTATTCGCTAACGCTCAAACAAATTCTAAACAGTGCCGAGCATCAACATCGAACTCATTGTTACCTATGTAAAAATAAATCTTCATTCAAATGTTCAAGCCTGTGGGTAAATTTGTTTTCGAGATATCGTGTTGACAGAAACGAAATTTTTCCGGTCCCATGTGTGACAGGCTTCGCTAGCGCTCAGCCAATACTGTGGTTAAGGAAGCAGTGGTGGTAATCCGTAGTAGGATGATAACAAGTAATAATCTCACAGTGTAAGGTTCGCTTCTATACAGGTATGTTACCATATTGTGGCGGTCAGTCCTGATTTCAAAAATTCCGGTAGGAGAATGATAGGTCGGTAGTCCGTACAGTCTCTGAGGCGCTACTTGGACGCATTAATCAACGCAGTTAAAGGAAAGCCCTGTTGAACTACGGAAAGAAGCAAGACCCATCCTTAAAGGAGCAGAAATATGCATTGAAGTTGGCGGAGACACTTTGGAAAATTTTATTGAATAGGTTTTGATTAATGTTTTCCATTTAAATTTACTTTGACCTGTTATGAATAAAACTTCTTTCACACACATCAATTTTTTCGTGTATCACACATATTTTCGCTTTCTGTGTACTTTATTCATACCGTTTTATTCGGAATAAATTTTTTACGAGTGTTAATTACAAATTTTGATACAATTCTTGGTAAAATAAAAAATTTATTGTTGCCCAAAGATGAAAAAAAAATTTAATTTTCACTCCATTTTTGCATTTTACACTGATTTTCTCTAATTATTCTGGTTTCTAACTAATTAACCTACACTTCTGGGACCTGTAGGTATTCAATTTATCAGGTCAGAAGCGATTGCATTCGCTCCTTAATCTGCCATAATTTCAGGAAGAGCTAGTCTTACATGGTGAGCTGAAATCTAGGCGTAATCTTTTGCTAGTCATAACTTGCTAACCAAGCATTTCCGGACCCATGTTTATATAAACTTTTCATTTTTTTACATTTAGAATGAGCTCCCACAGTTTTCGAGAGTCACCCTCTATAAGGAATCGGTGATAGAATATTCGAATACAATTGGTATATAAATGGCATATTTTACTAAATAAATTATTATTAGTTTTGAAATTTAATTTGAATAATCAAAGCTGGCTGGAGCACATAAAGCCTCTAGGATTGTGTACGCAGAGAATACGATCGGGCTTGAACCTGACCAATAGTAGGTTCCAGAAGGCAATAGCCAAATTAAAATAAGAGAATACACTTACGTATCGTCAATCTAAAGTTATATAATAACACGTTTACTTTCCTATAGAACACAAGACTATATTTAGAGTTGAAAGCAAACTTTATTCTACAACATGCCTTCCTCCATTTGCTAGCTCTATTCTTACGTGAATTTGTAGCTTGTGCACTCAACTTAATGTATTAAAATTAACGTCGGAATAAATACTCAGGATTAAAATTTTACCGTCAACAATTTGGCTTCCACTTCAATAAAATCTCCTTCCCAAATGTTTTCCGACTTTGTTTTCTGTTGTATGAACCGCGTTATGGTTTTACCTGCAACACACATAATTAAATTACGTTAATAATATAACAAGAGATGTATAAGTTTTTGTATATAACACATAATCACATGTATTTTAAAATGTAATAAAAACGCGCTATTTTTGTGTTAAGAACAGGTTCAATCTATAGTTGATTGAGATTTTTGACCGATTCATGTTGTAATAAAACATCAATATTAAAAATTAAAAATGCACGAGAAAATATTAACACAATTTTTTGGAACTTTTAGTCCAATTACAACTAAACCAAATTCATTCTACGCAATCTTAAAAATAATAACTGGTCTGGAAATTTTCAGATGCTCACTAAAAAGATTCCTGCCTATATTATTTCTTTCAAATAGTCACTTCCCATTCTTTTTTTCCTTCTATCTAGACGTTTAAAAGTATGAGTAGTTCTCCTTTTCTACCTAATTCTTATTTTATTTCTTAATATAAACACATCTAATGTGCTTCATTAGATTTTACTTTATTTAATATTCCCTTAATCCCAAAAAGTCTCTATTGTTGTTTGCTGACAGGCTAGAACTTTGTTCGGGTAATCTTTTATAAACATGTCATTAAAAAACGAATAAGCTTTGATCTAATTTTTAGAAAGAGATTTTAAAATTGCTAAACAAATGTATAGCAACTAGTCTAGTTAGCCGTGTCTTCGCGCGCAATTTAGTAGGTTTTACAGTTGTATGAGCAATTCTGGTTCGTGTGAATTATATTTCCCACGCCAAAGTTGAGATTTCCTTGTTGCGATGATCAAGAAAATACGTCAAAAATGTATATTTATGGCAATCGTAGCTTACTTAATTTTTAGTATTTTTAGTTCCGTAGTTAAGTTTTCCTTGTTTCCAGATCATGAAAATATATGTCACAGACCAGAGAAACGTACTTTTGTTATATGACAACTAAAATGGCTTTTATACCAGTTTTAAGTTATATGGTAACTTTGTCTTTTTTATTTAATACTTAATATTATATGAATAGTTAAAAGACATTAACTATACACTATTGTTTGTGTTTGTTTCCTTATAAACTGAAAAATATTTTTAATATTTTACAGCATTTAGAGCTAGAATTGGTACGTTAGTTCAAAAGCACAGTCCAGTGACCTTTCATGTAGCATAGTACTTGTCGACTCCTTCAAAGGCTGTCTTTAGAGTGAAATTCTAACCAACTTTTGTATTAGGACATTTTATAAGGTACATTTCTATGGTAGAGTAATGACCTAATTCCTGAAATTTAAAAAACGGCATGAAAATTATTCGTTACTCCTTAGCGAATTTACAAATATAAACAAATTGAAAATAGTGGTAAAATTTTTGTGCTGTCACAAAATAATATTAACCTCGAACATTTTATTAAATTTTACCGACTCATTCAATTAATATTTCTGAACTTTAGAGACCAAGATGTGATTTTCGCCACTTTAAACACCAGTGTGGCGGAGGCCGTAAGGATTTTCGAAATAATGTCCATTTAAAATGTTAGCACAATTACGCGTGAAAGCAAAACAAACAAACAAACAAAGGCGCTTTCGCATTTATAATATTAGGATTATTAGGATGTAACTAAATATGTCTAGACGATTGGGCATATGCATTTATAAGGCAGTCATACAGGCTTAGACTGTGACACATAAGGTCAATGCAGATACGGAGATTTTGGTAGCATTGACATTTTGTCTCATTTATTGGCTTATGTAAGTCGAACGCTTGAAGTAAAAATTACGCATATTTAAATTGGAAGTATAATGATTTGAGAACGGCTAATTTGAGAGAACACAAATATAATTTTGATCAATGCTTTTTCACAATGTCCAATAAAAGTCAAGTGGAAATTTATTGTGAATGTTGAGTTGAGCTCCAGTTCACCTTCCTACGTCATCGATGTCTTAGGCACGATTTCTAAGCACGGTGGAGCGACCGAGCGAACAGGATTATATATATTCCAGGAGGAAAGTCTGTGATAGCGTCAGATCCCAGGAGTCAAGTCTGTCAAAGCGTCAGATTTCAGGAGTCAAGTCTGTGACAGCGTCAGATTTCAGTAGACAAGTCTGTCAAAGCGTCAGATCCCAGGAGTCAAGTTTGTGACAGCATTTAGATTCCAGGAGTCAAGTCTGTCAAAGCGTCAGATCCCAGGAGTCAAGTCTGTGACGGCGTCAGATTCCAGGAGTCAAGTCTGTGACAGCATCGGGTTCCAGGAGTCAAGTATGTGACAGCATCAGATTACAGGAGTCAAGTCTGTCAAAGCGTCAGATCCCAGGATTCAAGTCTGTGACAGCATCAGATTCCAGACGCTGCACGAAGTGGAAAGCAAACTGTAGTTTAATTTATTCGTACAACAAAATATTGAATATTCAAGGTTGGTTTTTAACCCTCCAACTGTTGTTCATCAAAATTTTGATAAACATAACCCTTTGTGGATTGTTGTTCGTCAAAATTTTGATAAACAAACATTCCCTTGCATAATCACTCATTACAGTATATTCCGGCAACGTATCGATTCGATTCATGCACCATTGGATTCGGGAAAAAAAAAGCCTAAGGAATACTATAGTTCTTTTCCTCTTTGTATTGTAGTTGCAACGTACCAAGTTCGTAGTTTGGAACGTAAAAGAAGATGATGCAATTCATTGTGACCGCCATGTTGTCGATGCCGTCTGATTTGTTTATGTGACGAGTCGTGTTTATTAGTAAGTTTTATTTGTGTTTTAGTGTTGTGTTTAGTGTGTGGTGAGTTGTTAGATATTGCAGTAGTGCAAATAAATATATATTTTAGAATAAATACATTTCTTTTTACTGAAATATGTTTGATGAATTATCGAATCTGTGTAGGCTATGGCAAAATGACTTGGCTAAAATTCATTTCACGTAGTTTGTTATTGTTTTTTCACTCACTAAACGTTATTTTAGGCACTCTTTTATTTCTGAAATAACAATTTTCACAACCAAATATATATTTACCGTAATTTCTTTGGTTATGTATGATAACTGTTTGGACCATTCCAGGGTCACTGTTAGTCGCGTAGGCTATATACTGTTATTTTAGTAATACATGTAGTTGTAGAATCAAAATATATGTAATATATTTAGACACAGTTTATGGTTTTCTAAAACTACATAAAATTCCCCATCATATGTAAACCATAGATTTATAAATTTGGATATATAATACAAGCTTTGAAACACATTTTATACTTTGCTGTTTGAAAATTTTTCGCAAAAGTTTTGGGTAATGACAAAATAAAACTTTTTTCGACTCTTCAAAAAAATAGTTATGGAATTTATTTTACTACTGCTGTATAGTTTACTTCATTCTGAGTAATATAATATGCAATATAACATGTATTGAAGTAAAACTGTATTAGTAAAACTTTTATTAGCAAACTCTTACATATACACCCTATTTTCACAATTTATGCGCATCGCTGCTTTTTGTTATATAGTGTTATTATAGTTTCATAAATTTGTATAATGCTTATGTGTTTCTGAAACTAGAATAAATTTGACACAAAATGGTAATCTCACTTTTATAGTTTTCTTACTATAACTTGGTTTGCTAGGTATGGTCCCCCCCAAATTAAAAAAAAGAAAATGTAAATTTTGAATTTCATGGGAAAAACATTTTAGTAAACATTTTTTTAAGGCCGAATTTAAATACTAATATTATTATATGTTTAATTCTGAACACAAAAATATATACTTCTATATATATATTACTTTTAATTTATATTTTTAATACATTTTTTAAAAACCCCTTGCACGAGGCTCGAAAACATGCCGCCACTACACGAAAAAATTACCGCCAGTTGGAGGGCAGAATAATCTGTAAGTGTAACCACCGTACGCTGTAGTCTTGCGATTCACAGCTGCTGCAATACAGTTTTTGTAGTGTGAGAGTGACCGGGAGGGGGGAGGAAGTTTGGAAATTCATCCACGAACACTGCATACGGTATACCCTTACGTGATTCGTATATCAAATCATTTTAAGTAAAATAAACGTAAGTTATAATAATTAATTTAGAACTGCAATATAACATTGCTATGATTTGCAGGTGGTGTGCCGATGATCTTTAGATTACTTTCTTTGGGGACAGCAGTAAAGATGTATAAATAAGTAGCCACTTTTTGATCATTGTCATGGTTTTGTCCACTTGTGTCACTAGTAGACTCAATAGATTGTAATTTTCTAGCACTTATGTTATATAGTAATTTTATTTATTTTTCCACCAGTATATCACAAAACCTGTTATTAGTGGACCCCGCTGACAAGTTCTAGCTTAGCGGGGGCCAAATGCATGTATGATTGGTGAATAAATGAATTCTATTCTAATCCATTCTATTCTATTCTATTTGCATCGCTTTTTGATTTGTTTCCTAACATTCTATTTTAATCGCCTTATTTCTATGTTTAGTGTTGTATCTGTATGTCGCTGGCAATTCAAAAAGTACTTTTAGACGTCTTGTCTTTTTTCCTGAACGCTACTGAACATACCAATGACCTCCATGAGATGTTCCATCCTCTGCTGTGGGTACTGGAACTCGTCCAGCTTCCAGAGATCGTCCAGCACCACGTGCGCTGTCTCCAGCACATCCTCAGCCTCTGGTAATTCCATCCTGTCCAGCTGCCTGCCCCACCAGAACATTGGTTTACTTGCAATACTCAACGTTTCATATACTACCAAGATACGAATTTTAAAGATATTTTGTAAAATATCAATATTAACTCGTCTATGGTTGGTATTAAATAATACTTTTTCAATATGAGAAATTTAATACTGATCGTTAACCCTCGAACTGGCAGTCATTTTTGAATGTTTTGTACCCTTACTTGCATACATTTTTACTATAAATCTGTACGTGATACATATTGTTTTAGGGAGAATGTTGAGATAATTATAGTATAAAAACATTACGAATAAACCATAAATTAAGATAAACAAAACTTGTTATGTAGTGGGATCGCCTCTGGTAAAGTGTGATAATATTATAAATATCTGAGCTAATTTATTCTTTATTTTAGCTACTTTCAGAAAATTTATAATGGTATCCAGCGTCTCTGAAGAATATAAATTATATTGTAAAAATCACAAATAGTACACGAAAGCCTAAATTTGTTAGTATAATTTTCAAAAAATATAATACTTGCACTAACTACATATTTCCTAAATATACCAAAATTTAGAGAATTATATACTCTACAAAACAATAAATCAACAACCAATTTCTCAATTTTCTTATGTTTTAAAAGTGTAGGGACGTAGCTAAATTTATTATTATGGATACGAGTATTAAAACAATAACAAAAATATATAATTTTTACACAAAATATTTCCAAAATATACCCAAATTTAGCATATTGTGGCCTAAAACAAAGCTGTAACAAGCTTTATCAAAAGGCTAGATTATGACGATATTTCTGGCAAGATTTATAACGTCACTGTGACATCACTGTTGCTAAAACAGCAAAATGAATTTCACTATTGAAATAAAAAATTCTTTCTGTTTCAAAAGGTATGTACATAGTTGTGGTAGTGTTGATTTATGATGTACTATATGGACTGTCAAATCAAAACATGTGCGTGTCATATCCACATTATAATGACGATTCTCACTTGTAAAACGATTAAGATCTACATTATAATGTTGATTATCAGTTCGATGTTAAACGAAATATGTTTCCTATATATTTGGTATTCTCCCAAAAGCGAAACAAGCATATTGATTTAGTAAACTAAAATAACTGGAATATTTTCTGTTTCTAAAATCTCTGAAGTAGGCTATTCAAAATGGAGAAAGTCTACTTTGATGTAAATGGAAATTGGTTTGGAACTGATGTATTTAGAGCAAATTGGACAGAACACATTTGCTTTGTAGTCCATATTTATGTAGACAACTGAAAATCTGTCCTTTCAATTATATTTTATTTTTGTCAGTGATTTTAAAATCCTTAATTCTATGAAAATAATTGTAATGCAACATTATATTGTGATATACATTGAACTTATACATAAAGAGAAAACATTTATTTTTATTATATTTATTATGCAGTTAATAATGAAAAACTTTACTGTTTGCGAATTAGTTTTAAAACCATTGATTTTACTTTACAAACTAACTTAAGGTTTGATGTACAGCCCTCTGATTATATCTGCATTAAGCATATGCATTATAAAGTACCTGAAGGCTGTAGCTAACGGCTCCAGTGCTTCTGTAAAACCTTTAGCTCGTTCTTGGTCAATTTTCTTTCTCGCCTGGTTCCAACATCCTTTCCAAAACTGCAGCTCGTCCTCCACAGTCATAATCTCTACAACAGGCCACAGTCAACTCAACACTCAGATTGTGGGTTAGATACCACAGAAGGGAATAATTTCTACAACATGCCACAGTCGACTCAATGGCTCGGATCGTGCGTAAGACACCACAGCAGAGAATACCATAGTCATAATCTCTACAGACATAATATCTACAACATGCCATAGTCGACTCAATGGCTCGGATTGTGCGTAAGACACCACAGCAGGAATACCATAGTCATAATCTCCACAGACATAATATCTACAACATGCCACAGTCGACTCAATGGCTCGGATTGTGCGTAAGACACCACAGTAAGGGAATACCATAGTCATAATCTCCACAGACATAATATCTACAACATGCCACAGTCAACTCAATGGCTCGGATCTTGCGTCAGACACCACAGCAGGGAATACCATAGTCATAATCTCCACAGACATAATATCTACAACATGCCACAGTCAACTCAATGGCTCGGATCTTGCGTCAGACACCACAGCAGGGAATACCATAGTCATAATCTCCACAGACATAATATCTACAAACATGCCACAGTCAACTCAATGGCTCGGATCTTGCGTCAGACACCACAGCAGGGAATACCATAGTCATAATCTCCACAGACATAATATCTACAAACATGCCACAGTCAACTCAATGGCTCGGATCTTGCGTCAGACACCACAGCAGGGAATACCATAGTCATAATCTCCACAGACATAATATCTACAAACATGCCACAGTCAACTCAATGGCTCGGATCTTGCGTCAGACACCACAGCAGGGAATACCATAGTCATAATCTCCACAGACATAATATCTACAACATGCCACAGTCAACTCAATGGCTCGGATCTTGCGTCAGACACCACAGCAGGGAATACCATAGTCATAATCTCCACAGACATAATATCTACAACATGCCACAGTCAACTCAATGGCTCGGATCTTGCGTCAGACACCACAGCAGGGAATACCATAGTCATAATCTCCACAGACATAATATCTACAACATGCCACAGTCAACTCAATGGCTCGGATCTTGCGTCAGACACCACAGCAGGAAATACCATAGTCATAATCTCCACAGACATAATATCTACAAACATGCCACAGTCAACTCAATGGCTCGGATCGTGCGTCAGACACCACAGCAGGGAATACCATAGTCATAATCTCCACAGACATAATATCTACAACATGCCACAGTCGACTCAATGGCTCGGATCTTGCGTCAGACACCACAGCAGGGAATACCATAGTCATAATCTCCACAGACATAATATCTACAAACATGCCACAGTCGACTCAATGGCTCGGATCTTGCGTCAGACACCACAGCAGGGAATACCATAGTCATAATCTCCACAGACATAATATCTACAAACATGCCACAGTCGACTCAATGGCTCGGATCTTGCGTCAGACACCACAGCAGGGAATACCATAGTCATAATCTCCACAGACATAATATCTACAACATGCCACAGTCAACTCAATGGCTCGGATCTTGCGTCAGACACCACAGCAGGGAATACCATAGTCATAATCTCCACAGACATAATATCTACAAACATGCCACAGTCAACTCAATGGCTCGGATCTTGCGTCAGACACCACAGCAGGGAATACCATAGTCATAATCTCCACAGACATAATATCTACAAACATGCCACAGTCAACTCAATGGCTCGGATCTTGCGTCAGACACCACAGCAGGGAATACCATAGTCATAATCTCCACAGACATAATATCTACAAACATGCCACAGTCAACTCAATGGCTCGGATCTTGCGTCAGACACCACAGCAGGAAATACCATAGTCATAATCTCCACAGACATAATATCTACAAACATGCCACAGTCAACTCAATGGCTCGGATCTTGCGTCAGACACCACAGCAGGGAATACCATAGTCATAATCTCCACAGACATAATATCTACAAACATGCCACAGTCAACTCAATGGCTCGGATCTTGCGTCAGACACCACAGCAGGGAATACCATAGTCATAATCTCCACAGACATAATATCTACAAACATGCCACAGTCAACTCAATGGCTCGGATCTTGCGTCAGACACCACAGCAGGGAATACCATAGTCATAATCTCCACAGACATAATATCTACAAACATGCCACAGTCAACTCAATGGCTCGGATCTTGCGTCAGACACCACAGCAGGGAATACCATAGTCATAATCTCCACAGACATAATATCTACAAACATGCCACAGTCAACTCAATGGCTCGGATCTTGCGTCAGACACCACAGCAGGGAATACCATAGTCATAATCTCCACAGACATAATATCTACAAACATGCCACAGTCAACTCAATGGCTCGGATCTTGCGTCAGACACCACAGCAGGGAATACCATAGTCATAATCTCCACAGACATAATATCTACAAACATGCCACAGTCAACTCAATGGCTCGGATCTTGCGTCAGACACCACAGCAGGGAATACCATAGTCATAATCTCCACAGACATAATATCTACAAACATGCCACAGTCAACTCAATGGCTCGGATCTTGCGTCAGACACCACAGCAGGGAATACCATAGTCATAATCTCCACAGATATGATATCTACAACAACCCACAGCCAACTCAATGGCTCGGACAAATATGACACTATTAAATTATGTCATGAAATAATGACTAATTTCATTCCTGAATATCATACATGTATACAAACAAATCAAATATCTTTATTATTATCAAACAAAAATTAAATTGCATCATACAATCGTCATTACAAATCATTTTCTAAAAGCTAAACATAATTTCTTATCTAAATAATTCCTTATTCATTACAAAAAGTATTTTTTTTAAGGAGAAAAAATGTTTTACCATTTTTTTGAAAGCAATTGCATTACATTTCTTGTTTCAGGAGCGATCGGAAGGCTATTGAGTTTTTAATTACAATTATAAATAGTGTGGTTTTTTAAAAAAACTTTTATTTTTTGTGGATTGTGGGTATTATTATAATTGTGCTTGTTCATGGTTTACTATTCGAAGTTGGTTAAACAAATTCAGAGAAAATGATGCTGGTTCTTTTTAATGAAAATAAGTGATTCCAAAATGGAATAGTGAAAATGGTGAGCAAATTAGAAGATTTCTAAAGTAAGCAAGCACATGATTCTGTTCTGCCAATTCCTGCATAATCCTCACAGCTCATTTTGCAGATGTAAAGGAGTCTTGTATAATGAGCTTTTCAGATCCCCAAATCACAACTGATATGAAAGGAAAGGATATATGAGGGCAAAATATGCTGAATGAAGGATTTCAATACTGGAGAAGGTGGACAGCCGTTCTTAATACAAAAAAAAACTCTGACGACAAACGTTTAGCCACCATTTCTATGTGAGAGTGAAATTTTAAATTTGCATCACGGTGAAGTCCAAAAATGTATTTCACCTATGTAAGTTTTAAAGGAATTGTGTACTTGTATAGCCAATATAAAAATCAAGCCATTTTGTGTCTTATTAGAATTGACATACAAAAATGATTTTCTTGGAACCATAGCACAATGTTATTGATTCTACATAAGAGTCAATTTTCCAAATCTTGTCGTGCCCGATGTGATATGGTAGTGAGGTGTCATCTGCGAAAAGACACAGTTTACCTTATGGAACACTTGGTTTTAAGTCATTATGTACTAAATGAACAGTAACGGGCACAGGATTTGAAGCCCTGAGGGGACTCCATAGATTACAAACTTCTCATTCTGATGTAAGAATATGTCACAACATATATTATGTCCATACAATCTTGATGTATGGAACGTATCTTTTACTATTTGCCTACGTCAGAAGGAAGGAGGAGAACACAGTTTAGAGCGAGTGACCGTATTCAATTTTCTCAAGCCTTTTCAAGAAGCAAACCATGATTTAACCTTGTCAAAGACCTTTCGGAGGTCAAAGAAGACACCCGTTCGTAACAGATTTACTTTGATCCAGCTCTTTGTATAATGATGGTTTATGAGAGTAAACGTGGCATCAACTGTACACTTTCCCTTTAAAAAGCCAAATTGGCCAGAAAATAAAAGTATCATGTCTATTCAATAAAAGAAGTCAATCTATTAAAAAACTGCTTTCTCCAAAGACCTTGGAGAATGTAGATGTTATCGTTAATAGGTCGATAATTGTCAAGCATTTCCTTTATTCCTTTCTTAAAAAGAGGGCTAACGCTGAAAGCTTAAGAATATCGAGGTGAATATTCCAGTTTCAAACGAACTATGAATAATATTTGTAAAAGGATTTGCTAGAGAAATTTGTGGCAGATTTCAGGAGCTTAGACGACACATTGTCCATTCCAGATGCCGTTTTGGGACGTATTGAATGTATCAAAACTATGACTTTGTTGAGCTTACGGGTTCAAAAAGACAAGACTCTGATATGGAGCATTTATTTGAAGGATACCTGCCATTCGTGCTATTTAGAGCGCTATATACCTACATTTATGAAGTAATCATTGAAAATGTTGGAAACCTCTTTCGGATGAGTAACCAGTTTCTCCTTTGCTATTTTTGAACAGCAAACTTAAAAGCCATGATGAGACTTTGAGGTGACCATATTTTCATTTATGATGTTCCACATAGTCTGACTTATTTGAAGAATTGTTCATTAGTTTTGGACACCTTGAGAGACTTGAAGTTTTTATTGCTATGCCGGGTATTGAGCTTTTAATTTAGGATAAGTGTTGTCTCGTAGTGCGGGGGAGGAGGGACGGGGAGGGGAGGGAGGGAAGGGGGAGGGGGAGGCGAGGTGAGGGGGGGGGGGGGGAGAGGATGGGGGAGGGGAGGATCTTCTCTAGATTCTTTGGTAATGGAGTATACACTATCTGACTACGTCCTAAGATCAGCCTGCTCTTTGCTTAATGAGATTTTACCTACAAAACATTCTCTTGCACGTTTATATCTTCTCTGGAAAGGCCTGGTCTATATGAAACGGAAATTATAGACACGAATTTCTCCATTTTGGTCTCAAGTGAATCTGCGCTATAGACCTCATCCATTTCTCATTGAGCTAGGAAAATTCCCCCCCCCCCCGGCGTGGGCGCCCCCCCCCCCCCCCCCCCCCCCCCCCCCCCCCCCCCCCCCCCCCGGCCCCCCTGCCGGAAGTAGTCTCGCCGCGGGGTGCTGGCAGCCCCCCCCCCCCCCCCCCCCCCCCCCCCCCCCCCCCAGTCCGCGGTGGTCCGATGGATGTCCCGGTTTATCGAGCGATGTGTGTCTCGCGAGGGCTAGGGCTGCGGGTCCAATGCGTGTTGTGAGGGATGGGGGCCCCCCACCCCCCCCCCCCCCCGTTCTCGGTTTCGGCGGTCCCCGGCCCCCCCCCCCCCCCCCCCCCCCCCCCCCCCCCCCCCCCCCCCCCCGCCCCACCCCCCCCCCCCCCCTCGCTGGGGCGAAGCGATTGGTAGCGGAGTTGGTCGCAGGGGCCCATCCGCCTCGGCAGGGGGCGGTATGGGGCGGTATATATATACCGGCCTAATATGCCCCCTCGGGGCGGCCCGCGGGGCCCAGGCCCCTAGGGGCTTAACACACGATGTGGGCGGTTGCCTGCGGACTGCCGTGCCCCCTGGTGCATATATAGCTCCACCGGGAGCAAGCCGCCGGCCTGTCCAACAGAACTGGCCCACCCCCCCTCCCCCCCCCCCCCCGTCGCATCAGCGGAGGTCTTGTTATCGTTACGTGTGTAAATTCCCCCCTTCTTTACCATTTACCCCCCCCACCATCCCCCCCCCCCTTCCCCCCCCCCCCCCCCCCCCCCCCCTTCCCCCCTTTTACCCCCCACCCCCCCCCCCCCCCCCCCTCCCCCCCCCCCCCCACCTTCCCCCCCCCAATCTTCCCCCTTTCCTTATACCCCCCCCCCCCCCCCCCCCCACCCCCCCCCCCCCCTTTCCCCCCTTACTATTTTCCCCCTCCTTATCCCCCTCACCCTTTATTTCACCCCCCCCCCACCCCCCCCCTATATTTTTAAAAAATCTCCCTCCTTTTCTACCCTTATTTTCCCCTTCCCCTTTTATTCTTCCCCCCATATATTTTCTACTATATATTAATTTTTATCCCCCCTCTCACCCCCCCCCCCCCCCCCATATCCCTATATAATCCCCCCCCCACCTCCCATTTTTCCCCCCCCCCCCCCACCCCTTTATATCCCCCCCCCCCCCCCCCCCCCCCCCCCCCCCCCCCCCCCCCCCCACCCCCCCCCCCTTATTTCTCTTCTGACCCTTTTCCCCCCCCCTTTTCCCACACCCCCCCCCCCCCCCCCCCCCCCCCTTCCACCCCCCCCCCCCCCCTTTCCCCCCCCCCCCCCCCCCTCCCCCCCCCCCTGGTTGTGCATCGCCCGTGCCCACCACCCACCCCCCACCCCACCACCCCCCCCCCCCCACCCCCCCCCCCCCACCCCCCCCCCCACCCGTCGGTGGTCAGTTGGGTGGCACGTGGTCGGTAGCGTCCCCCCCCCCCCCCCCCCCCCCCCCACCCGCGTGCACCACCTGTGCCCCCCCCCCCCCCACCCCCCCCCCCCCCCCCCCCCCCCCCACCCCCCCCCCCCCCACCCCCCCCCCCCCCCCACCCCCCCCCCCCCCCCCCCCCCCCCCCCCCCCCCACCCCCCACCCCCCCCCTCAACCCAACACCCTATTGAATGCACTGAAACACATCTGTGAATAAACATTCGAATCAACGACGATGATGGATGTCCTGCATCCCTTGAGAAGGCAGCTAATCACAGTCGTTGAGCATTGAAGATCTGCCAATAGCAGTCCCAAGTAACAGCAGCAGTACATTAAATCTTGGGAAGTCGCAGTGTATACATGATCAATAAGAGATCATAGAGTTCTTGATCTCTCTCTTAAATGACAAGACTATTTTCCTCAATCCGTGAAATTCCATGGTTTGAATCAGATCGCTCGACCGTTAGGCCTGAATCAGATAGGTCTCATTGAAGCCACCCATTACAAGTGTCCATAATGCACTGACACTCACTTTAATCAAGGAATTATTACCCAAATGACCTCATAAATAAAACCTGTGTTCTAAGAGTAGGCCGGAAAATGGAGTCGGTTTATAAACGGTACAATATTAAGAAAACACCATTACAAAAAGCTAAACTTTTACATCCGCCAATTCACACTTTCCCTCCAAACAATACCCCAAAACAATGAAACCTTTTCTATGTATTAATCGTGTCTCTTGCAAAAAATACTCCAAAAACTACTCCCTTATTAGGTTTCCAAGACACAAAGATGAAACTCCAACAAACCCAAGCAATTTCAAATACATCAAAATTACGGACTGTTTTAGCAAATGATACTCAGAATATCCAAATCACATCAGTGCACGCATCAAGGAACTTTGAAAAATGTCACTCTTCCTTTCAAGTTCCTAGGACATTTTTGGTATGAAGTACTTTCAGGGCAGTACAACCCTATGTCAGTCGTTGGAGGATTGGGGGATTGTTCTAAAAAACTAGCCGAGTCATTAACTGATGAGGAGGAAGAGGGGGAACACACTATGGTGGAGTTTTCAGGAGAGAGTTTCCTTAAGGTGGTGTATTCATGACAGTTACATCAGAGATTCCCGCCGTGAACCCTCCTCATGTGCGACGCATAAGAGAGCCTAGACAAACGTTCCCATATCTTGTGAGATGGAACCATCTCATTGCTAAGTGGACGTAACTAGAACTGTGAAGTTCCAAGTCTTCACCACAGTGTACACCACATATTCCAACACCTTAATATGGAATTGTTCATGAAAATCTATCAGTGCTTGCGTTACTGATGTCAGCCGACACAAAAATCATCTAATCCATTAATCATCGTACCCAGGATAGGTTCGTCTTGCTGTGCAAAGCAGGTCTGCCATGCCATCTAGCATTATTCCTGCTTCCTCCAACCACCGATCCCAAAAACAATCACCACCACAGAAACCTTGTACCAAATTATTTGTTCCTAATGGAGATATAGTTACTGTGGATTTTTCCCCAAAACTAACTCAAAAAAAGTTTCTGTTTCATGTGAATAATTTTAAGCATAGGATTGCAATCCAAATGTAGCACCGTTTTCTGCACACTGCCTACTCGGAATACCTGCACGCGGGTCTGTGCATAGAGTACAGGGATGCACTTTCCAAACACCTGAACAACGCTACAATCTCTGCCGGTTTCCACTGGTAAGAATTGATACCAGTCTTGGAATGATGTACAACCGGGCTTTACTCTTCTACAATAAACCCCATCTACCAACTTATTGTTTCACCAGAACGTAACATATCCCACCAAATCAAAACTTTTGCTTTGTTAGAATACCTTTACTATATCACAAGAAATTTACTCCATCAAAAACTCAGAGCTTCATGTCACAACAGGTTTATTAAGCCACTCACTAAGTTATGGCTATGAAGAGAAGCGAAATGGTAACCCGATTTTCGCTTTGAGATCTAAAGAGGTAAGCTCAAATGAGGTGCCTACATTGTCTGACCTGAGCTCAGTTCACATTATTATTTACACACATGAATGGCAAAAGTCATGTTATTAATTAATGAGAGTATAATGATGGCCGCTTACTACATACGTAGTGCTCGTGTCTAATCAATAGGCGTCACAGTTGTCCTAAGAATAAAGTTGTTACAGGACGATTTATTTAAGTTCTTGTTATAAAGCCTTCAAATAAGAGGCTAGTTATTTTATCATCTAATCCAAGTCCTGGGTTCCAGACATTTTACATTTTAACTTGCATATTTAGCTTAATCAATGATATTTTAGTCGCGGTTTTACACTCTTGCTCTTTTAAGCCAGAAGTAAGAGATTCGATGATGCAACTATTTTCTAAAAAGTCAGTAAAACTGCAAAGAACAGTTTTTTTCTTCAGTCACACTTAACTTATTTTTACGAACACTTAAGCTATTTTTTAACATACTATTTTTTTTTTAGGTGTCTCTTTTATCTCAGTGTTAACGTCCTGTAGTTTGAAAGAGTCATTTAACGCCGCACGTCCATCCAACTTTAGTTTCCCTTTGCTTAGATTCTAACAACAATTTTCGGCTTTTGTTTTTGCCCCCCTACTTGATCGTTGAAACTTCGGAACATCGTTATCGAAAGCTTCGTAAAGTTTTGTTACTAACTGAGAATGTTTTTAATTCTATTTTTTTTGCAACTACAAGTCAGGAACGGCAGGTGGTTTAGAATCTGCACAGGGCTGTAATGGTATTGTAGTTCGTTCAACAAGAGTACCCAGATGCTTTGGAAACTGCCTTGCCACAATTGCCAGTATTTGTGGCTTGGCGTCTAATATACAAATAAAAAAATAACATACCTGATGACTTGAAACGGAGTCTAGTCCGTCCTTGATATTAAAACTAAAACAAACTAGCTCACTGCAGTGCGCAAGGCTGATAACTGCTGATAACAAACAAAAGAGTACTTCTTACTGTTAGGACTAAATCTATTACATAACTCCTTCTTCCTTCCTCACTTATAGCGTTACTTATTTGTACATATTTGTTGTAAGTAAAGCAAAGTTAATAACCCCATGTTTTCAAACATTAAAAATTTTTGTAAGAGAAAAAAATGAACATTTGTGACTTTGTAAGAACTGTCTTAGGTCTTGCACCTGCGAACTCGAGATTAGACAGAATGCGCTCGCTATCGCTTTACAGTGTTGCCGATTTCAATCCCATACTAAACTGCAGCTAGAGATGGGAAATACCGTTATTTGTTAATAACCCATTACCAAAATAAGGTGGTTACTTGGTATTACGTTCCAGTAACCTATTACCGTGGTATTGTGTTACCAGCTGACCCACGTTCAGCATTGTCACCATGCCGTTACTGAACTGACGTTATTAAGTTGCAAGTAAACTGAGTCAGACTAAATATAAACGAGTGGGCTATTTAGACATAGTATACGAAAATAAATAATTGTAATTAAGAGTACAATGTAATTTTAGACCGGTACACTACTTAAAAAATACTCATTATAAACTGGTTATTGAAAATTTTCACTGCTTAATAAAATTATTGCTTAATATATAAACACTTAGCTAACTTACTACAATGAGTAGACTACTTTTAAATAGACTACTTATAATTAATGATAACTGAGAACGAACAATTGAATGACGAATAAGTTAGGTATGTTTTCATATTTACAGAAAACAAGTCTATGTTTCTATTTTGATAAAGTTATTTATTGTTATATTATTTCCCACACAACCTGATATTTTATTCCCTGTCCCTTCTCGCACCATCCAGCCGTCTCCACTACGTTATTGGTTTCTCATTAATGTAATACCAGAAAAAACGTTAGCAGAACTGGTCGGTTTGTAGCCTGATTGTTTGCACGATATTAGCCTCGACTGTTATAACAGAAAGACGTTATGAAGGCGCCAAATCATTCAGCTCACCTGTTACTGAAATAACAGGGTGTTACTGGTAACACGTTACCCTAATAATAGGTTACCACTGAATAACGATGTTACCGACACTAATACGTTATATACCACCTATCTCTACGGCAGACGAGCCAAATGGGAAATAACAGAGCACGTATTGTAGCTAAGCGTGGGCAGTTTTTGCAGCACTCGGACCGTCCTTAACATTAGTTTGATAGTTGTTGTAGAATGAGAAAAAGAGTTTCAGTCCGACACTACTATTTTACGAGGTAGACTATTTTTTAAGCATTTGCATTGTACTGTTATTTCCTGAACTGAACCTTTCAACGCGAGTATAGGGTAAATTCTTTACCCTTTAATTTACGCACCGAGCCCTAAAACTGCGATTAATTTTCAATAATAGATTTAAAATATACATTTTTAATTAGTAAATATTATTAGCCTCGACTGTTATAAAAGAAAGACGTTATGAGGGCGCCAAATCATTCAGCTCACCTGTTACTGAAATAACAGGGTGTTACTGATAATACGTTATCCTGGTAATAGGTTACCATTGGATAAATACGTTATATACCACCTATCTCTACGGCAGACGAGCCAAATGGAAAGTAACAGAGCACGTATTGTAGCTAAGCGCGGGCATTTTTTGCAGCACTCGAACCGTCCTTAACATCAGTTTGATACATTCTTGAAGCTCTTGCCTTATTGGAAATGATATATTAATTCAAACAAACTCTCCAATAACATAAAGTTTTTTATTTTTGTGAGGCCTTTCGTACTCAATGAGTACATCTTCGGACTCACACTTTATGTTATTGGAGAGTTTGTTTGAATTAATATATCAGTTTGATAGTTTTCGTAGAATGAGAAAACGATTTTCAGTCAGACACTAACATTTTACGAGGTGGACTATTCTTTTAAGCATTTACATTGTACTGTTATTTCCTGAACTGAACCTTTCAACGCGATTGTAGGCTATACATTCTTTACCCTTTAATTTACGCAGCTAGCCCTAAAACTGCGGTTAATTTTCAATAACAGAATGATGTAAAATATAAATAACTTATTTTTCAAAATCATTAACTGTAGAAGTGTGCACTTTACATATTTATTAGCTATCTTTACAAACAAATAAGAGTATTTTAAAATTTTGATTAAGCAAAGGTGTTCATTTTTTAGTTCTTACGCCTAATATTTACAAGTTTACCAGCTAGGCTTGCTGAAGGAGAGATGGACTGGTCTTGTGTCCGCAGCACCACACACCGCAGACTTGCCTCTAACTCCGTCAACATCGACTGTAGCCTTGGGTCCACACACTGGCTCCAGCTGTCGTCCTGCACAGAGCACACAAATTGGGGTGAAACTGCAAACATTTTCATGTGCCAAGTTTAAACTTTTGTTAAGGAATGCTTTCTTAGAATTTGGATTCGTTACGTTGACGATAAATTTGGAGTGTTCGACCAAAACGAAAATCTATGATTTTTTAAAGAAACTAAATTCATTTTACTGCAGCATTTGATGAACTCGTGAATCCACACTCTGGCTCCAACTGTCGTCCTGCAGAGGGCACAAAAATCGGGGTGAAACTGCAAACGTTTTTATGTGCCAAGTTTAAACTTTTGTGAAACTTGTTTCTTAGAATTTGGATTCGTTAAGTTGAAAATATATTTGGAGTGTTCGACCAAAACAAAAAATTTTATAAAGAAACTAAACTCATTTTACTGCAGCATTTGATTAACTCATGAAATTGAATCCAACAAATCACTTTCTCCTTGAGATTCATTAGTAATCAGAAATACAATTAATTTCAAAGAGATTAGAGTTCGATATATGTCGTAAATAAAACGCACCGTATAAAACAAAAACCTAAAATTATTAAAACAGGTTAGCACGATTTTTAAACACACGGTAATCATTTCATATAAAATCAAGTAAACACAGGAGATGTATTAAATCAAGAAGAAGGACCAATACAAAATTCTACATCAATTTCACTGAAGATTACAAAAATAACATTTTAAAATGTACAGAGCATAACTTCAAATAATAATTTGTCTTTATTGCGCGGACTAAACCACACAGGACAAATTCAATATTAAAATCCCCTTTGTCTAATTTCTACTATAAAAAATAAACAAATTTACTTTTCTTATTTCCTTTAGACGAAAACAGCCTTCGACAGGACATAGACACAGAATACAAAGTTTACAATATTAGTGTTGTGATTTTTCAATATAGTGATTATAACAAGAAGTGATGATCCTTGGGGAACTATTGCACAATTGAAAATTCTCAATGAAACGGTCAAAAAGAAAAGGACAAATTTATTAATAAACCATTAAATTCACTGAATCTGTAAGTATAAAGTTCTTTTTCCTATGAATCTGATAAAAACACCAGATTTGTAAATAGGGCACCTTATATGTCGGTGACAATATTTTCTGACATGAAATCCGGGGCATACTTACATAATGCTAAATTGGACACCAAAATTAACACACTCGGGACGGGAGGGCAGTGTAAGTTCTAGTGTATAGATATAACAATAAAAATTTAATAATTAATAATAATGGTATCCAAAGGGTAAAATAAACAATACCCAGAATATAGAAGGAATTCAAGTGCTCAATAAATACAAATAAAATATTGTACAATTATGTAAGACACATTTTATTTATACTTGTTGGAAGAAGACAACCTGTGTAGCAGTGCATTGTTCCTCTTTATTTTCTCATACATTTCAATACCTGATTCCGACATGTTCATTTGAATAATGAATAGAGCTTTAACACAGTCAAAGGACATTGAAGAATGTTCTGAAAGCCAAAAGGTGTTAATAAGGAAAAATGCCCTTTCAACGGATGCATTCGTGCTTGGAAGAGATCGATGTATGAAACTCTTGTCTCTTGATTTGCCAAAACTTTGAAGAGAGTCAGCCATCTTTGTTGCTTGGACTGTCCCGGAAAATGGGACGTATGGTCACTGCACGTATACCAAAATAGGCCGATGACGTTTAAGGCGGTGGTGCCATATCTGTGTTGACCATCAACTGTTTCCGCTATGGCCACTACAGCTGATGATGACGAGTAATTTTCTATACACGTAAAACTGACAACACTGTTGGGGGGGAGTGGAGGGAGATTCGGAACACCATTCACATTTTTGGACTACTTTCAGGCAAACTCCTCTATTAGTAAACTGCCATAAAACCAGCAACAGTGTTGTCGCGGGGAGTGGAGGGGGGTTCAGAACACCATCCACATTATAGGACTACTTTCGTGCAAACTCCTCTAGTAGTAAACTGCCATAAAACCGGCAACAGTGTTGTCGCGGGGTGTGGAGGGGGGTTCAGAACACCATCCACACTATCGGACTACTTTCGTGCAAACTCCTCTAGTAGTAAATTTCCATAAAACTGGCAACACTGTTGGCGCGAGGTGTGGAGCGGGCTTCAGACGCAATACTCATCGATGGACTACTTCGGTGCGGCCTGCTTTAGTAAAAGATCTTCTTGTCAAAATCCTCGCCATTTGTAGTCAACGTATCTTCAGATTTTCTGTAACGACGACCAATTTACACCGAGCGTGGTAGTAACAATAAAAAATGTAAACGTCTGTCTTTCTTCAGGTTTGCATACCATATATAGAAACTGAAAAAGCAATAGTAAAGCTGTTGATTCATAAACTATCGCTCAGGTAAGTGAAGAAGTCATACTTGCCTTTAGAAGAGTTGGAGCGAATATCCGCTGTACGGTGTAATAGAGTGCCACTACGGGAGAGTCCGGCATAGAGACTATGAACACGATTTGACGCATGTTCTCCTCGGTCACTGCTTCAGGTCGGATTTTGAAGAACACCAGGACTATCTCCTTTCCCTCGCCAGGTGGCAGCTGTCAACACACAGGAGCAGTCAGCAGATATAATTACAAGATGGGAGTACCGATTTGACGCATGTTTCTCCTCGGTCACTGCTTCAGGTCGGATTTTGAAGAACACCAGGACTATCTCCTTTCCCTCGCCAGGTGGCAGCTGTCAACACACAGGAGCAGTCAGCAGATATAATTACAAGATGGGAGTAACCGATTTGACGCATGTTCTCCTCATTTACTGCTTCAGGTCTGATTTTAAAGAACACCAGGACTATCTCCTTTCCCTCGCCAGGTGGCAGCTGTCAACACACAGGAGCAGTCAGCAGATATAATTACAAGATGGGAGTACCGATTTGGCGCATGTTCTCCTCGGTCACTGCTTCAGGTCTGATTTTGAAGAACACCAGGACTATCTCCTTTCCCTCGCCAGGTGGCAGCTGTCAACACACAGGAGCAGTCAGCAGATATAATTACAAGATGGGAGTACCGATTTGACGCATGTTCTCCTCGGTCACTGCTTCAGGTCGGATTTTGAAGAACACCAGGACTATCTCCTTTCCCTCACCAGGTGGCAGCTGTCAACACACAGGAGCAGTCAGCAGATATAATTACAAGATGGGAGTACCGATTTGACGCATGTTCTCCTCGGTCACTGCTTCAGGTCGGATTTTGAAGAACACCAGGACTATCTCCTTTCCCTCGCCAGGTGGCAGCTGTCAACACACAGGAGCAGTCAGCAGATATAATTACAAGATGGGAGTACCGATTTGACGCATGTTCTCCTCGGTCACTGCTTCAGGTCGGATTTTGAAGAACACCAGGACTATCTCCTTTCCCTCGCCAGGTGGCAGCTGTCAACACACAGGAGCAGTCAGCAGATATAATTACAAGATGGGAGTACCGATTTGACGCATGTTCTCCTCGGTCACTGCTTCAGGTCTGATTTTGAAGAACACCAGGACTATCTCCTTTCCCTCGCCAGGTGGCAGCTGTCGACACACAGGAGCAGTCAGCAGATATAATTCAAGATGGGAGTACCGATTTGACGCATGTTCTCCTCGGTCACTGCTTCAGGTCGGATTTTGAAGAACACCAGGACTATCTCCTTTCCCTCGCCAGGTGGCAGCTGTCGACACACAGGAGCAGTCAGCAGATATAATTACAGGATGGGAGTGCTCTATACACAACTGGCCTCGCTGGGGTTGTGTGCATAGTTTCAAATCTATGGCTTAGCTCATTCTCGAGATATCGCAGATCTCCGACAGATGGATAGCAGGGGTGAATTCAATAAGGACCTACACTCGTTATTCGGTTGTTTATATCGAACAATTCGATATATTATCCAACTTCGATACGTAAAAATCGTACAGAATGAGAGTTATAATAAATTACTGTAACAAGAAGAACTTCGTACATTACACTTTTAAAAACATTAACGTTACAAAACCAACTATTGCTGGACTTACATATCAAAGAAACCTTACAATATTTATAACTTGCCCAGCTTGGTATCAATGAGTAATCGCTTTTGTGAAATGGGGGAAAGAATTCTACCTATGTGTTACCAGGAGCCAAACCCAAATGTTGAAGCCACTTAAACAAATCTCGATACTTGTGAGAAATATGTCACATATTTTCCTCATATTCATCGCCATTTTGAAAGTCTCAAAATATTTAGTTACTTCATCTGTTTATTTTTTACATTCAAATTACTATAACTAACAAGTTGAAATCATATGCTAAGTTAAATAAATTGTAGTATCGAATTGATCATTCGGATAGGAACATCGAACCATTGGATAAAAACAACCGAATAACAAAAATTTGTGGATTTTTAGGCCGCTTATTAAAGGCTACCCGATAGACATAAAATCGTACAGAAAAGACATTATTACGTTCCTCCGGAAAAAATCTAAAGTTTGTCAGCCTACGGAGTGTTACATAGACTTAAATGATGCACAGTCAAATTCCGTAGTAGAAGAAGCACCAATATAGCACTCATTCTTGTCTGTATAGAAATGAAGTTTCATGGAAAATTTAGTCTTCATGTAAATTCTGTATTGTTATGTTTTACCACGATACAATCAGAGTTTTCTTAATTAATTTAGGTTTCATAGCAGTGCACAAATCATTCCAATGGGCTACTGTATATATAGGAAGTTCCGGTAAGTTGTGCGTGGTGGTGGGGGGGGGGGGGTTACTGCCAAAGTGCGTTAAAATACATTTTTCACTCACTTTTAATAATGACTTTTCACTCAAATATTTTTTTCTTTTTTTAAATGCCATATGTAAAATCGCATACGGGCTTACTCAGTTTGTTTACAAATTTATTTACTCTCCTATACAAAAAAAGCTTCAACACGTAACATCAGATTTGTACACTGCAACTGACATTGACAGATGAATACCAACAAACATTTACTAATACGTGTTTAAATGTGTACAAATTGTCAATTATACTTACTTTTACAGTTGATTAAAACACATTTACTCCATATTAAGTCAAAAAGGAGTTTCTAAGACCAGTGGGGCGTAGCCCGGGGGATTTTAGACGTAGGAATGGGCTTGTATATTAACCAGGGACCCTAAGAACGTACGTGTAACATTTTAGTAGAATCGGTCAGTAGGTTTTATGTGATTAATAGCACACAAAAATATACAGAGGGACCCCGTTAGATTTGTATATAACAGTATAGGTGTATGTAAACTAAATTGGAATAGTTAGAACTATAGAAATTAATTTTAATGATAAATTGTTTACTTCAAGTCCAGTATTATATACTCCAGGAGTTCTGTGCTACTAAACAGATATTCATAATTCTAAGTTGAAGAAATAAACTAAAGATAGGTACTACATATACTTATTACAATAACTTAACAAAATAATGCACACACCTAATGCACCTAATAAGGTAATAATAATAATCTCTTTATTGCATTTTAAAACAATTTAACATTGTATCGCAATCGTCATAAACAAAAATAAATAGTCCCAAACTATACCTTCATACACATTCACACACTTACAATTCATACATTCGCTCAGGCACATTCAAACTGACTCCAGATCCAAAGCAAACATATACATACCGACTCCAGATCCAGAGCAAACACATACAAACTGATTATTTAAATACTGTGCAAATTTAGACCTCCCAGCGGCTCATCATGAATTCGTCGACAGAATAAAACGCTTTTGACACCAAAAGGCATTTGAGACGAGTTTTTAATTGATTTTGATTTGATGGAATTTTTTATACTCTCAGGGAGCTTGTTGATGAGTCTGACACCAACTTGTTGCGGGAGGTGTTGTGATAACGTCAAATCTGTATTGACTAGTTCGAAAATTGCCCCTGCCTCTTGTCCCATATTGGTGAACATCACCGCCACGAACCAAATCACACTTTGATTTGCAGTACGTGATCACCTCAAGATGTAGAGGCAGGGCAAAGTCAGCAACCCCAGCTCCCTGAAAGATTCCCTACACGACTCTCTATAATTCAGCTTTGCAATGATTCTGATTGCTTTTTTTTGGAGCTTGAAAACTCTTTCCATTTTGTTTCTGGCACAACTTCCCCAGAGTCTCACTCCATACTCAAAGTGTGGGTGGATTAAGCCGAAAATAGGCCATTTTTAAAACTCTGAGGGAACAAAACTTTGCTAAATGCCGCAAGGCATATATGCCTGAGGCTACTCTAGCACATAAATTGTCCACATGATCAGCCCAGGTCAGTCCTCTATCTAGGAACATTCCCAAAAACTTTGTGGAATCAGTTTCCTCTAAACGAACATCATCCACAAACACACAGCAGGGTGCGCTGTGTGATCATTTTGTTCGAAGGCTAAAATGTATGACATTTGTTTTAGACTGATTTGTTTTCAGGTTTATTTCAGCAAAATACTGAATGCATGCATTCAATTCTATGAAAGAATTGATTTCCAGATCTTGGGTTGATTTGTTTTTGAGACAGAGAGTAGTGTCGTCCAGCATACTGAACCAGCGTTCCATGCTGGATCACTGATTTCAATCTACAGACGTAAAACTAGAAACAATAGAGGCCCAAGGATGGAGCCCTGAGGGACACCGTGGGTCATTTTAATTTTGTTTGAAACAACGTTTGAGATCTCCACGCACTGGTCTCGATCCTTGAGGTAAGAAGCGAGCCACAAGTGCGAGAGCCCCCGCACGCCGCCGCATTTCTCCAACTGGTGCAACAGTGTCTCATGATGCACACAGTCAAAAGCTTTGGATAGGTCGAGGAATATGCTAAGCACATGTTCTCGTCCTTCCATTCCATCGACAACATTGTCCAGGAGGTTGTTTCACAGCATCCACTGTAGATCTGTTTTTCCTAAATCCAAATTGTTCTGGATTCAGAATTTTGTTATTTTCTAAAAAGCTTGCAAGTCTTTCATAAAAAATCTTTTCGAAAATTTTGCTAAACACAGGCAGAATTGAGATTGGGGCGATAGTTGCTTGCAAGGCAAGGATCGTCCCTTTTTGAAGATCGGGATGATGACTTTGGCCGTCTTCAGGAGAGACGGAAAAGTTCCCTTTTCCAAAGAAAAGTTTATCAGTTTTGTGAGTGGTCTCACTATGTGCCTGAAGCAACGTTTGAGAAGCCACACTGACATCCCGCTGGCATCACACGTTTTTTTGAGTTCAGTCCTTGTATCACACGTGCTACCTCCCTCTCACACACAGGAGCCAAAGCCATGGATGCAACTGGTTCAACAGCATCTCCCCCGCGCCGAACCGAGGTTCAGTGAACGCCGAGTTTCACTGTAGCAACGGAAGAGAAGTACTTATTGAATTCATCTGCTACTTGAGCTTGATTTTCAACAATTTTGTCTTCAATTCTGATTGCAATTTCTTTGGTGTTTTTGCTCAAATTTGTATCTCGAGATAAGTCGTTTATGATTTTTCCAAGCAGTTTTTGAGAAGTTTTCGCAGTTACCCAAGGGCTCTATTTTACATCATACGCTTTAGCTGCTTCGTATAACTTTTTTATAGATCCTTCGGTAATTTCTGAAAAAAGTTTTGAATTTTTCGTTTTGGGTTCCAATGAAAATTTTGTGAAAAAATTTTAGCTTCTCTCGAGACACAAGAATTCCCTTAGTCACCCACGTACCTTTTTGTGGTTTGCGATTGACTTTGGTCCTCCTGAAACGGACAAGCAAACATCCAGGTAATAGTTGAAACCATCACTGAATGCTGCATACATGTCATCGACATTACCAAACTTGTCTAAAAACTGCCAAGGCTCGACTTCCAAAATCTCATTCAAGTGGTGAATATTCTGGGGCCGAATTGTCCTGGCAACTTTAAATTTAGAATTTTTGACTTTTCCAGTTTGCACCCATGAACCTTTGTAATAATGTACCTTTGTAAAAAAGCGAAACTCGTGTAATAGCGTAACTGGCCTCACGGCCCCGTCCAAGGTACTTTAAAGTCTAGCACATTGAGTAAAAGTCCCAAATTAAGGAACTTTAGAACTGAAATGAGGCGTGAACATGAAGTGTGGATCTAAAATTAAAGTTAATTATTTATGCCATTTTTGGATACAATTTTAGAATTTACTATGTATTATTTCCTCCTTCGAATCCAATATCAACCGAAGAGGCATGTCACTTATTACAAGGTAAGACTCGATCTTCAGACTACAGTATAAAATTGAATTCAATCTAATGTCTTCGACATTGCACAACACAACACACATCAAATGAATTCATCTCAAACCATTGTTGGCTTTTTTATTGAGAGTATCAATAAAAAGCTAGGATGCCTGAATGAGAATATTACTTCACCTAAACTCATATGATGTGTTGATAACCAATAGAACCTATAGAGCTCTTGCACAGTCAATTAGAGTTTTTGCAATTTCAAGTTAAAGCGTCGCAAACTACTTTTTTGTTCTCTTAGGCCAAAAAGCTTATAAATTGGATTTAGTCCTAGAAGGACCTGCTTCTGGAGTGACAGGATATTCAGGATGGGTAAGGTTAGGGAGTAGGGGCCACCTCCTATCGAGATCCATGAGGAAGAATTAGAGCACTAATCTCAAAGTCATGTCCCTCCGGAAGAAGGGGAAGCCAGCTCTGAACCAGCCTCTCCAGTCAAAGCAAGCAGGGGGTGGCACACCCTTTTTGAGGCTAGCAAGAACCATTGATACTGAGGGAACGAACACCACCAACTCCAACAGTCATCTCCCGCAGTAGACTAGACCTATCGAATTACACTTGCACCACATAATCTCGTCATTTGTGGTTAGTGATGTGCCGCTCCTGGACATCCATAGGGTTGCCCAGATTTAAGTGACACATCGGCTTGCTGTGCCCAGTGTGGGTTCAACTGGAAGGTATAATCCAGCCAGAAGTGATACCTGCTGGGTGAATCGCAAACGATTACACAGTTGATAAAGGAAGATCAGGTATTGCTTACCTTGTTGCCTAAATATAGGCTAGAATCTGCCTTGCTCTGCACCGTCAGAATAAAACAGCCTGCGTCTTCAAGGAAGTCGTTCAAGAAATCATTCTTCCACAAGCCTTCGTCTTGGTCAGATGGGGAAGATTGTTGAAAATAGTTCCCTAGAAGATTATATCATTATTCTTTCAAGTAGCATTATTAGGAAGGCTCTCAATGAAGTCTTTTCGGAAGTGGTAAACTAAGCCAATTATGTTGATTCAAGAAGCAAATAGAAATTGTTGTTTATCACACAACTTATTATATAAATAAATATTTGTAATATTTATTTCAAGTTCGCAATATTTATGAAAAAGGGTTATCCAATATTATGTTGAGCCAGAGCTGTAAGATATTTATAAATAACGAACCTTGGCATCTGAAAAGTTGCCTTTATCAAATTCCAATATTATTAGGCTTTTGCATGAATTAAATTTATGCAACATGTCCGTACACCTAGCACACAAAATGCGGAGTTATATTCCTCTAAGTACGCTAGGTACAAAAACTTACCTGCAGTGGACAAAATAAAATTCTTCCTCTCATCAAGACCTACAGTCATTGCTACTGTTTTACACAAGCTGTGGAGTCTGTAACATATAAAGCAATATGCATACAATAGGAAACGACCATTAAGTGATACATTTGATTCTTTTAGTGATTTAGGAATACACTAAAGGGAACAAAATACCGGAACTTTCGTAATCGGTTGATCTGTCTTTAAGTTTTTGCTTTGAGTGTTTAATATAAACTCAAAATATGCCGATTTTGTCCATTGTCCGAAAATTTTATTCACACAATTGCGAGTAATATATATCTGGAAGTCACGTGTATTGCCAGAGCTATTGTAACGCCTTTCGCATATTTGTATGGTTTTAATGTTCCTAATTAAAGAATTGTATGAAAAGCACATGAAAGCAATAGCATTTAAAACACGAAAGCCTTTAATAATCCATCAAAGTAGGACAGTATCATAAAATTTGCTCTATAGAGTGACCTTTCATAAATAGAGCTCGTCATGAACACTGATTGTAAATAAGGTTAGACATTTAAGAAATCAAAAGTGTTGTAGCCATTGAACTCTGAAAGGTGGAAACCCCTAGTTATTGTACGCTAGTAGAACTACCTATGACATATGAACTGATTTTTATACGAGATCTTTTAGTGTTGAATGCATTTTATTCCGTTGATGAGTTCATGACAAATCGCTGGGAATGATAAAATTAATTTGTTAACTCTGTTGCCGAAATGAATAACATTTTTGTGTGCTGACGATTATAAAAGAATAATTAATTAATGTAACATTGTTAAAATTGATGTTTTAAAACACAACTTGTATTAGAATAAGTTAGACGCATGCAATACAATTGTAAAATATTGTCTACTGCAATAAAGACAAATTTGAATTTTATAGGGTCACTGTTTTTGGGAACACGAACATAACACTGTTAATTTAAAAAAGGCGATTACAACTTTGACCAGATTAAACCTACTTTAGAGCTGCTGATAAACCTTCTAATCTCTCGGTATGCCTCGGTAACAGCCGTTTATAAAGTAGGTATGGTAAGTATATGAAGCCGTCTCACATATCTTAAGACCAGTCCTTCAGACCAACAGTTAGTTACCACATTCATTATCCTTCAAAATACATCTTGCCCCATCATCGCACTACTCTTTATAGTCTACAACCTTCGTACATTTTCCAGAAATAAAATATGCTCCCAGAACTCCCACAAACTTATCACAACGTACTTAAGACAGAACTTCAAGATTCTTTCGTGAAAATGTAGAAAGAGGTTTTAATAATTAGTAGGCAATACATTGTACTTTTCTTATGTATGACTTAATGAGAACTCCTCTACTTAATGTTTATGTACATAATCTTTGACTCTGACTACGGACTCTTATATTGTACTTGTAGGTCTTTAGAGCTGAAATTTTAACACAAACAAGTCTTATATCCGCAATTTATATATTATTTATTACTAACATCTTGGTTCTGTTTTGGTTGACAGTGGACTACATAAATTTTGTGGTATTTTAATCAATTATTTAGTTATTATTGATCATTGCACAGTTACTACTACGAATTAGAATTGAAAGCAACCAGGCTTCCATCTGTATTGCCATTGCGTTATTGCTTAATAAAGTTATTCGCAGCAAAATCAATCCAATACACTTTTTTATCACTATATACCTCTTAATCACACATGTAGTTAGTGCAAATTAAAATATTTCATCATCATAAAGCATACTATTACACGGTATTGGCAGACGTAAAACATTGTTAGCTAAACTAAAAAGAACAGTTCTATTTAATTCGATTAATACTTAGTGTTTTAATGTCTCAATTTAACGATAGGAAGAATTTTACAAATATAAATGTTCTTCTGAAACCCCTACCAAAATGAATAAATAGCAGAATCTATTTATCCTTTTGTCGAAAATTGCAACAGCTCATTAATGAAAAGCAATACGAAAGTGTACCTGCCAAATGAATGAATAGTAGCAACGTAATAAGTATTACAAACTCATAACACCGTAGAAACTACAATCTTGAATGTCAACACAGTCGTTTGAAGTAGGACACAAATGTTGTATGAAACGTTGCCATGGCAAACGCCAGTGTTACCACATTTACAGGCTGTAAAGTCGAGTGCGTTCAGGTATAAACACTAGACAGCGTACACACACCTGCTGCTCGTTCACAGCTGACACTAAGCGGTGCCACCATTCCAGAGATAAATAACAGCAGATGCACAATTGGAGGACTAGCAACGATGAATATTGGCGGGTAATTAGTTTCAGTGGAGTATATAGAAAATGATTTCATGGGGTGGGGGGGGGGTTACACAAAAATATAAAATATTATCCAAACTAAGGATTCTGGTATCTTCCCCAAGGAAACTGTTGGACACTTCTTGCCATAAGTGTACCATTAATAAATTGTATTTTGTGTTTAGTACATTACAGTTAGTGACAAAAGTTATGTAGAAGCTATTGATTGTCCATTTTTGCAAGTATTGCAAGAGATTGCTTAATTTCATAATTCAAAGGAGGAATGGCTTTACTAAATTCATTTCCTCGAATATCCTGAATTTTTTTGTGCCGCATTTTCTTATTTTAATACTTCGGTACTCCAAAAACTGTATGAATACTTACGACGCATCTACTAGTAGTGGTCCATAACCCGTTTACAGCAACCAGATCTATTTTACTTTGTAAAATTCGAGTAAGTTGACTCGTTATCTAAATTTATATCGCCTCCATTTTCGCTCCAGGTGCCCCTTAATCGCTGTTGGTCCATTATGGGAAATCCGAAAGCAGCCAACATCTTGCCGATGTTTAATTTCTTCCTAAAAGTTATGAGTGTGTAGAGTAAATATGAAATAGTTATAAAAATGCGGAGGCATACTGCTAATATCCATAACGATACTAGTACTTGCAGGTTACGATACAGTACGATGCAGTACGATACATGGTACGAGATGGTACCTTATACGACTTTTATAACCGTACACTCCAGCTGGTGGATGAGACTTGTGCCGGGGGGGGGGGATTCTAAAGAGACTTCTGAAAACATCATTTCATAGTCACGTGTCTGGTAAAAAATACCTAGACTGTGAACCCCAGCTGTGCTGTTTCAGTGTTGTGTCCTTTATTTTAATTTAAAATGTAGTTTTTTTTACCCAATTAGTGGTTAAAACTATATAAAACAGTTCTTAAAACATTTTTGTTCATAATTTACATAAAAATTTGTTTAGATTTTTTTTCGTAATCCTTTTTTTTTCCAGTACTTTTCCTACAACTAACCTTACCCGTTTAACTTTAATTGTTTTCAGTGTTTGTTTACTATTATTAGTTTTTTCAAGTGAGAAGGTAATGGACAACTTAAAATTTGCCCCTTCAAACAACTCAAACTGTTTGGATTTTGATACCATAACTAATGATCACAATTATTGTTCTAATAAGCAAACAATGAACATCATTTCAGGAAAAAAACTGGGTACTTTGGGATTATACCGACCACACCCAGACATGAATCGTTATTTCACATTTCGTTTCTACTGATTACTAAGATTAGCGTAGAACAATATTTCGTCAATATAAAACAGGAATTGTCTTATCGCAAACACCTCCTCCCCATTCCTCAGACAGAGGTCAAAGTCGAGCGTCTAGTAGATAACGTGATTGCAGAGTCTCGCCGCCCGTTCAGCTGGTGCATCGCTTTGTTGTACTTCCGTGTTTTACCTCTACATTTCTCCAAACACAAAAATTCAACAAAAACAAAACATTTACCAAACTAAACTTTTTATTAAAAAAAACACTCAAAACTTGTTTTTTATTCTTGATCACATTCCGCCACCCAAAATACGAGTTGCCTCCGGCCATCAGCGCGGGCTTCGGCAGCACCTTCGGTGCTGCCCCGCGCTGATGTCGACGAAAGAAAAACATCCCTCGAGATAGTACCTATCAGTAAAATATCAAATTCTAGAGGGGCTAATCAGAAATATAAATTGAATTGTAATGGAAAGGCAATGATGTACCGTGCAAATCACGTGATGCCGCGCGGCCTGCCGTAATCAGGATTCTCGAGAAAAGATAAGATAACAGCGACAACTATACCGATCACAATACCTGGAAATGCTTGTAAGTTTGTAATTTTGTAATTGAAGAGTTGTTTTTTCGTTCTATCATGTTTGTTTCTATAAATTTTCTATTTTTGTGTTCTTCATACTGGTGTGGTCGGTATAATCCCAAAGTACCAAAAACTGTTTCTAATGACGATGTCAATAATCAAAACGAGTGGCAAAATCGAAACAACTAGAAACAAAAGACATTTGTCAACAGCCAACGTTTCAGATGTTAAGAACCTTGTAGACCTACAGATTACGTTGCAAAAACTGCTAGACCTATTGAATTGCACAACAGAGATTTGAAATGCTGAGTAAACGCCAACCTAGGCTCTGAAAGAAGAAACGATGAATGACGACAAATGTAGGACGAAGGTGAGGCCTCCACCTATATTTGTCCCCAACATTGTCAACATAAGTAAAATGATGGTAAACATTGAACAAGTAATTAAAAAAGAGTCATATTCATTTAAATGCATAGCTAGAGATAAAGTAAAAATTAACACTGATACTATTGAAGCCCACCGCGCATTAAGTAGAAAATTTAACTAACCTGAAAGTAAACTTTCCATACATACCCAAATAAAGGGTGACAGAGCTTATAGAGTAGTGCTTAAGAATATGCACTTCTCTACGGAACCCCAGGAAATTAAAACAGCTATAGAAGCTTATAACCACAAAGTTAGGAATGTGTCGAACCTTAGAAGTAGCAAATCTAAAGATCCACTGTCAATTTTTTTTTGTAGACTTAGAGCCAGCATCAAAACAACAAAGACATTTTTAAAATTGAATTCCTACTAAATGCCAAAATTGTACTTGAGCCCCCTTACAAACGTAATGATGTGGTGCAGTGCAAAAAGTGTCAAAGATATGGGCACACAAAGGCTTACTGCTGGTACCAAAACCGCTGTGTAAAATGCGGCTCAGATCATGATACTAGCAGCTGTAATAAATCTGTAAATGTTCCTCCCAAATGTGTATTATGTGGTGTGTGAGCACCCAGCCAACTATAAAGGTTGCTCCCTATTTACAAAGATATTAAGAAAAAGGCTTTTCCACCTCTAAGACCAGCGTTAAAAAAAGACACTCCTCCTCCCAGTGCAAGATCGAGAAGTAGATAGACCTATATCTGTTCGTACTCAAAATTCAACAGGTAATCAGTCTCAACCAGTATCACCAACCTTATCTTATGCTAGAGTGGCATCAGGTCAATCAAATGTAGAAGCAAATCACAATCTGAATCAAATAATTGATGGATTTTTTAAATAAGTTCGAAATGATGATGTCTCAACAAGCCCAGCAAATAGGTACATTGATTAACCTATTGACAACTGTCATATCAAAACTAAAATGAATAGATTTTTATAGGATTGGACTCTGGAATGCCAATGGCTTGGCCCGACATGGCCAAGATATTCAACTTTTTATTTCAATACACAAAATAGATATTATGTTAATTTCTGAGACCCACTTTACAAACTTAAATTTTTTCAAAATCCCAATTTTACTTTTTATTCTACAAACCACCCTGACAATACGGCGCATGGAGGTAGCGCTGTGCTAATCAGAAAACAAATAAAACATTATGAATTACCTAGATTTCAAGAAGATCATATTCAAGCTACAAGCATAGTGGTTGAGGACTGGATGGGACCACTTACATTTTTTCTGGTGTTTACTGTCCCCCGAGGCACAATATTACCAAACTTCAATTCAACGAATTTTTCGAAACTTTAGGGCCTCGTTTTGTAGCAGGTGGTGACTTTAATGCCAAACATGTCATGTGGGGTTCAAGGTTGATTAACCCTAGAGGTAGAAATTTGTTAAATTGCATGAATGACAATCACTTGAGTTACGTATCTACAGGGGAACCAACCTATTGGCCTTCAGATCCCAACAAAATTCCAGATCTTCTTGATTTCTTTGTTACGGGAGGTATTTCTCCTAACTATATGGAGGCTGTTTCATCTCTTGATTTGTCGTCCGATCACTCTCCGGTCATCCTATCAATAAGGTTCATCATTTGTATTGAAAGAAAAGGCAGCGTCCTTATCGAATAAAGCCACAAACTGGGTGAAGTTTCGTGAAACGTTAAATGACAGTTTTAAGTCTTAATATATCACTTAAAACAAGAGAGAAATAGACAACGCTGTGGAAATTTTTAATTATACTGTTCAGAAATCTGCTTGGAGTGCAACGCCTGAACTTAATAATACAACGTGTGGCAATAATCAATTAACCCAATATATATTAAGCAGCACATTGCTCAAAAACGTCGCTTACGAAGAATATGGCAAAATTCTAGAAATATAAGAGATAAAACAATGTTTAACAGAGCATCAAGACAGTTAAAGATTTTTGCTTAAAAAACTTAAAAAACATATGGTTTCAAGAATTCACTTCAAATCTCTCCCCAACTGAAGCAACAGACTATTCTTTATGGAAAGTAACAAAAAGCACAAAGAAACCGCAAAGTGCCCATTCCTCCAATATCTAAACCAGATGGTTCTTGGGCGAAAAGTAACAGAGAGAAAACTGATTTGTTTGCTGCATATTTTAGTAATGTTTTCAAAACCATACCCTGTAGATAACAACTTTGATAATAGACATGTTGTAAAGGAGTTTCTTGATTCACCTAACCAACTCTCACTACCTATTGGCTCCTTTAAACCATCTGAAATATATGATGAGATTAAAAATCTTAATCCCAAAAAGGCCCCTGGTTATGAGTTAATAACAGGTAAGATACTACAAGAGCTTCCTAGGAAAGCCATACTCTTTCTTACCTTCGTATTTAATGCTATTTTGAGGCTTGAATACTTCCCATCACAATGGAAGGTGGCTCAAGTTAATTGTTGTTCCCTAAGCCAGGAAAACCTCAAAACGAAGTAATGTCCTACAGGCCAATCAGTCTACTACCTATACCTTCTAAATTTATTCGAAAAGTTATTTTTAAAAAACGACTTCAGGTTTTTATAACTGAATGCAATTTTAATTCCCAATCATCAGTTTGGTTTCAGAGTGCACCACTCCACTATCGAACAAGTCCATAGAGTAGCTAATATAATAAGGCAAGATTTGGAATCAAGAAAATTTTTGTTCTGCAGCATTTCTCGACGTGAGTCAAGCCTTGACAAAGTGTGGCATGAAGGGCTTCTATTTAAAATAAAAAAGTCATCTACCTCACACTGTTTACAACATTATAAAATCTTATTTAGAACGAAGGTATTTTCAAATCAAGTTTGATGATTGTCTTTCAGATCTGAAAGAAAATAAACTCTGGTGTACCTCAGGGAAGTGTACTAGGACCAGTGCTGTACTTAATTTTCACTGCAGACATTCCAACTAATCAAAATTCTTTGACAGCAACATTCGCCGATGACACTGCCGTACTGGCATCCCACTCCAACCATGTTGTAGCGTCACAAATTCTACAAACTAACTTAAATTCTATCACACAGTTTGGCTTAAAACTTGGAGAATTAAAGTGAATGAAACTAAATCTGTTCACGTCACATTTACGTTGAAACATGACACCTGTCCACCAGTGTTTTTAAACAACATTCAAATTCCTCAAAGAAATGAAGCTAAGTATCTGGGTGTACATCTCGATAGGAAGCTGACTTGGAAACCACACATATGGAACAAAAGGCTCCAATTAAATTAAAAATTCTCAAAACTAAATTGGCTTTTTGGGAACAAATCCCATTTATCAATAGAAAGCAAACTGATTGTTGTACAAGACTGTTCTAAAGCCCATCTGGACGTACGGAATTCAACTGTGGGGAGTTGCTTCTACATCAAATATTGAAATTATACAGCGTTTCCAATCTAAAGTTCTCCGAAAGATATTACAGGCCCCATGGTATGTTCGTAATGAAGTCATTCACAGAGACACGAATATCCCTTTTGTTACTGAAGAAATTCCAAAGTTCTGCATCAAGTATCAAAACAAATTAAATCTCTCATCCTAACTACTTGGCTATTAATGTGCTGGACAACCAGTGACCATCAATTTCGGCTAAAAAGACATGATTTTCTTAAACTTAGCTGATCGATTTTAAAGATGAACAATCTCTTAAATGTTTATGTTAATTAAGGTTAATGAACTTTGATTAACCATGTCCTTAAGATTTATCATCAATTTACTTATTGTTTGTTGTATATAAACAGATTGTAAATAAATTGAAGTAAAAAAAAAAAAAAAAAAAAAACGTGTCTGGTGACGAATTGTCGTCTGAGTTTGACAACTGAACGAGTCATCATCGACTGTCAGCTGTTTACACAAAGTTCTATAATTATATGCTGTCTGTTCTACTACGGCTTAACTGATCACTCCTTGTTGTTTTGACGGCTACGTGAAAATTGTGTATAAACTCAATACTGTATAATTTGTGTTTTTATTTTAAGTTTTTGTTTATTATAAGTCGGTTTGTGCTGGTTTCTGTATAATGGAAAATTGGTAATCCCAGGATAAATACATCCAGACAAGAGAATTAATTTGGCGAATGAGCGAGTTAATGCTGCTGACTCAAACTGCATACTGTCAAAGAAAAATATAGAGAGAACAGCGCAGGCTTGCGGAGTTTCGATTGGGGTAGTAACGAAAAGGAAGATCTGGACATCAAGAATGGAGCAACGTGCTCATCTTCTACATCCAAAAGAGAAGGAGTAAAATTGTCACAGAAATTGACGACCTTCGCACTTTGCCTGTAATGACTCATTTCATACACCCATCTCACATTCATTTCAATATTTAATTTAATTCAGAAATTTATTAGTAATAATAATTAAATAATTAAGGAATAATTAATTATAAATTGTCTCAAATTTTAATACAAACAATAATAAATACAAAATTAAATATATGGAAATTAATCAAAATTCACCTTATTACGTATAAAACTCAAAAGTTATAAAGTAAACTAAAGTCAGTGATACAGTGTGCAGGGGTGATTGTTGAGTGAAGATAGCAGAGATTTAAAAGTTTAGAGGTGGAGAGGGATATAGAAGAAGTGAAGCAAGATTATTATTTTAAATAAAGAATCTGGTTACATTTTATTCAGCAGTATTTGGTTCAAAAGAAAGGTTAATTTATTAAATTCATATTATCACTGAAGTACAGAGAAGCAGAAGACAGACATCGGGTGAGAAAAATTCCTTTTAAATTTAACAGTGATCCATTGGAAGAGAACATAAAACCCAGGAACATTCGATTTGGCTAACAATTCAAAATTAATATAATTAAAATTTAACAAAATTATTTTTCAAATTACAATATCTTTTATTAAAAACAATACCTAATATTTCTATTTCATTAAGCCAGCACGACCACCCTGCCCTAAAATTTTAGAACTGTATTTAAAAAAATTTAACATTATTGTATCCTCCATCTTGTTTCAAAATTTAAACCTGTATGTCAATTAATTTATTATCATTAAAGTTCATATTTGTATCATACTGAGTTATTTATTATTTCTAGCTATAATCATCAGAATACAAATTAAGTTTAAACCATTTACATAAAGTGTATAGTAGTAGTATATTACATACCATAGGGAGAACTATTTACAATTCTCACAAAACCGAACATTCCCTTTCTTTCATGAAGTTATAATAAACTATCCGAAGATTTAAACCTTTAAAGCAGTGTGTCAAGTCTTAAAACAGTTATTCAAAATTAGGATTCAAACAGATGAAATTGGAAACAAACAATTTTGATTGAACAAAACGACATGACCTAAAATGATTGACTGATGGAAAAATGAAAGAAACCATACCAGTCATATAGATGGACGAGTCTCATGTTTTGTTAACAGACGTCTCTCGAAAAGGTGTGACGATAGCTTAAAGGATTGCAAAACTAATATGAATAAAAGTGATAAGCCGAATAAAGTCCTCGCAGGGTATGATATGGGTTTAATTCATAATCCATGTCTAGTTTGGAAGGCTGGAACTATAGAAAGTGACCATCACAAGCAGATAGACCACGAACATGTTTTGAATTGACAAAAAACAATTTATTCCTAAGCTTCCTCCACAAAATTCAGTATTCGTCTTGGTCTTTCAAATCATAATGCCCAAGTAAACAAAGCTCCTAATTTTAATCTGAAATGACTAGATGATTAGTTGAGCATAAAATTAAAAACCATTCTTCAGTTATTACTGAAAGTTTTAGTAATCACACGAATTATAACTCTATACAGATAGATACACAAGTTTTGTTTTTTTCATCGTCCTCAACCAGTTTGGTCATTCTGTTCTAACCAACCGAGTCTTAATCCAATCGAGATGATTTGAGAAATAGTTAAAATTCTTGTAAAATAAAAAAAACCTATAAAAATATACATTACAATTCACTTCTGTGAAAATAAAATGGAAGCTGTATCTGTAGAGGAGAGGATAATAGTCTTGATAAAATAATAAAAGTATAAAATTAATAATTTGAGAAGGAAAAATTAATAGATGACGCAACCAAGTGGTTTGTAATAAATATCGGCGACTGAGTCTGAAACCAGCTGTAGTGAAGAGGACAGTAGCAGAGAAAATACCAGCAGTTTCAGTGTGAATGAAGTGATTATACTTTATGTATAAATAATTTATTGATCATTATACTATTGTCTAAGAAAACCTAATTCAATACCTTGCATGTACACATTCAGAATTTTGTTCAGTAAGATCAAAAATAAATTAACTGGTTTACATTGTGACATGATGTTGAAATAAGAAGTGTTATTAGTATTAAGTTTCCTCTATGCTTTCACTCTATAAGTGTTAACAAATTGAAAATAGTTGTTATATTAATAAAACATTAAGTCGTGGTATTATAACATTATGTTTAAACAGAAAAGTTGATTACATTTATCAAGCTATTTCAATTAATATTTCGCAACTTTAGAGACCAAGATGGTATTTTTAACTTTAAGAGACTAGTGGGGTTTAACCTTGAGGGATTTTAAAAATACGAATAGGCCTGTTAATATGCTAAGAGTATTCATCCGAAGGACCCTAAGAATGTCCATGTAAAATTTCAGTACAATTGGTTTGAATTGGTTTTATGCGTGAAAGCAAAACAAACAAAGTCACTTTCACATTTATAATATTACTAGCAGAATACCCGTGCTTCGCTACGGGAAAATTATTGATGAATCTTACTGCAGGATTTCAGGAGTTCTATAAATGCAAATTAATTAAATGAGTTTTCATATTATTAACTCGCCGTTTTTCTCATTACTTTTGCTTCAATGTTTTCAACTCCTCCTTTTTAAATTTTCTTGTACTGATACTAACTCAATACTTTAACAGTCACTGGATTATATCACAACAGTTATTAAATCATAAGCTGGATTGCTTTACGGAACTTACAATACTTCTTTGTAGACAACATTCTTTGTTTTTCCACGAGGCTGAAGGATAGTTAAACTATCAGCAGAGCTAACTCGTGAGCAAGCGACATATAACTGGCCATGAGAGAAGCAGTCTTCCCTTAGATCAACACCGGCCATTTTTAAGGACTGCCCTTGCGATTTATTTATCGTCATAGCAAAGCAGAGTTTGACAGGGAACTGTAGTCTTTTAAACTGAAAATGGTAATCCGATGGAATTAAGGAAATGCGTGGGATAAAAACCTCTTCCCCCTGGCCACATCCAGTGTATATTACGTCTTGTATAACGTGTCTGCGCAACGCTTTGATTTGTAGCCTAGTTCCGTTGCAGAGCTTAGATGGAACCAGTTTCCTAAGCAGCAGTATTGGAGCTCCAACTTTGAGGTAAAGATGTTGTGGTGGAATGCCTGGAGGATTACGCGTGTGCAAGAACTCTACTGGGTAGTGTACCGCATCTTCTATTTCCACCACAGAGTCCACCGACTGGTAATGGACAATCTCAGATGGCAGTTTTTCCAATAATAGGTTATTAATACTTTCAGCAGTGTCGTTTTTAGGTGTAAGGATAGCTCTATCTTTAAGCCAAGACAAGTCTTGTAATTCGACATTTTTTAAATCTGCATAAATCTTTTCAATCAATATTTGCAAATCACATACTACTTCACACAAATCCTTTGGAATATTGACTTCGCCATTTTCTTCAGGCAAATTTCCATTACCTATCTCTAAAAGTAAACTTGAAAACTCGCCTACCTTTAAACTGCCTTTAAGATGAACCCTTATATTTATTTTCAAGGAACAAACTTGGACTTTAGGCCAAAGAACTGATCTCTTCACACAGGCTTTTACTTCATCAGCTCGAGTCCCTCTTGGTACAACAGGCAAAGTCTGTCTGAAGTCTCCAGCCATTAAAAGCGTGACTCCACCCATAAGTTTTCTGTTACTTCTGATGTCCTGAAGAGTCCTATCTAAAGCTTCAATTGCTCTCTTGTGGGCCATTGTGCACTCGTCCCAAATAATTAGTTTACACATCTTGAGAACCTCCGCTATGTCGCTTTGTTTCGATATATTACATAGTGCGGTTTCAGAGTGGTTTAAGTTTAAAGGCAGTTTGAAGGCAGAGTGAGCTGTCTTCCCTCCTTCCAACAACGTCGCAGCTATACCTGACGAAGCGACGGCAATAGCGATGTTCTTATCTTTCCTAACAGTGGCCAGAATTAAATTGATTAAAAATGTTTTTCCTGTACCACCTGGTGCGTCAAGAAAGAACAGTCTTCCAGCTTCCGTCTCAACGCTAACCATTACTTCATCATATACAGTTTTCTTCTATTCGTTAAGTTTTGGAATGTTTTCGGTGACAAACTCAGATAAATGCACACTGTTGTAACTCAGTTCTTTTAAGTGCTCGCGGTTTAATGTAGAACTATCGGAAAGTGGACTTGAAGAAGGAAAACCGAACTGCTCAAGTGTTTGGTGAGAAATTGAGGTCACCAAATGTTCTAGTGAGAGTAGGCATTTGTTGTAAAAGACGTTGTCTGATTCAAGTTGTACACCTGTACGTTCACGTTCTAATCGTCCCTTGAAATCCTCTGACATACTGTCTTTGTGTTTCTCCCAGAGCACCAAGGGGTTCGATACTTGGCAAAACACCAAAATTACTGCGAAAAGTTCTCTTATTTTTTTAGGTGACTCTGACACAGCAGCTTCTTCCAAAGTGATGCCCCAATGATAGTCATCTTCAAGTAAACCTAACGCTCTGCACGCAGACTTGTAAGTAGAATGAACAATGCCAGATACCCTCTTAAGAACGTCGAAGCTCGTAGGATCTTTAACTTCATGAAGAAGAACGCGAAGATAGTAGCATTCTACATTGTTAGGGTGTACAGTGTAAACCCGACCAAGGACATGATCTTTTTTCACTCCTGGATGTCCTGGAACGGCTTTGCCTTGTTTTCGACGACTAAACTTGTTATATTTCCAGGTGTAGTAAGCAGGTAATTCATTGTAGGTTAAGGTTCTGGCAAAATTGTCGGATTTGCAAAGTTCAAAATATCCCATAACTTTTGGTGGGTTTTGTATTTTTCTTGAGCATTTTCGGGATTAAAATAAATTCTCTAACCATTTTCAAGGTGTACAGCTAAATGCATTACGGGAGGATATCGCTCATGGATTGTGAAGCAAAATATACGCAATGCCGGTTCAGAACTACTGATGTACCGGCCTGCTTCATAACTGGACACTTCATCTCTCTCATTTTCCAAAAACAAAAGCGGCTTGATCACTGCCCTTGTTTACATATTTGCAAATGTACTTTATAGACTTGACATAATTACACAGCTCCACGTTAATATGTGCTAGATAGGTACGTGTCAGAACAGGATCCGACTGTCTAGGTCTACCCCGTTTATGTTGACTGTAAAACCACCATCAGCAGGGGACCTTCGGCGGTACTGGGGGTAGCCATCGTCAGCAGTTTGTGTTTCTTTGCACAAGGGACTCGGGTTCCTTTTGGAGCATGTGCCATTAACCATGCAAGGCGAGTTCATGTTGAAGTTTCCACAAGGGCCGTGAATCATTGAAGATTTAACAATTTCAAATAGTTCAGGGTCCGTTTCAGGATCGGGAACCTCAGCACTAATGACACTGTCAGTTTGGTCGGCCATGATCCTATCTTGCAGCCACAATAAAATGTGCACATGTGGCAAACCACGCTTCTGCCATTCTACAGTATACATGTAACACCTACTCTGGCCAAAAATGGAACCTTTGGTTAAAGGATTAATAAGTTTTTTTACTTTTAAATTGAACACTCGAGCTATGATGTCATGCCTATCTTGAGGTTTTTGACCGTCCTTCAATGCAGCTCCAATCTCAGTCCATTTCGGGTTACACGTAAATGTGATAAACAAATCAGGACGACTGTAGTGACGAACATATGTCATGGTGTCCTGCGTTCTCTCATGCATATAGCGCGGTCCACCAGTAAAACTGGATGGCAACACGACTCTCTGACCTATATCTGATGCGTTACCATCCCCCCTACACATGGCATCTTTAAGATGGACATAGTTTTCGGCTCTCAGCTTACCCTGGTTAAATCTTATAAAATTTAGCCTTTCCGTTTCTATTGACGTGACAACGTCTTAAATTAGGTTGCGGCTCGGAGTCACTCATGAAAAAGTGTAACGCCCGGTAACGTTACGATGCTCGTCCAGTGGGTCCGCCCGCACGGGATCCGCACGGGATAAAGCAGATAACTGTGGGTCCGCCGCACGGGATAAAGCAGATAACTATGTTTATTCGTGAAAATGTGGAGTGCTTAGATTCGTCATTTACAACAACTACAACAATAAAGGTAAATAATTGTACACTGATATTTCATTATCGTAAACTATGATTGATTGATTAATTGTTAGATTGACACAAAAGTTGAGAAACTGAGTTTATAGGTTATGTCATACTATTGACAAATGTTGATAGTGTTAAGTAAATTATTAGTTTAAATCACTCTGCAATCAATCGTAATTCAGTCGATTGAGAAGAAACAGCGCGTATTGCTAGTCAAACATTTAAAATAACAAATTATAACCTCTAACCTGTCATAACAGTGCGACCAAACAAACGAACTAAACCGACCAATCACCACGCGCGGAGTTAGAATTTAACTGTGTTTAGCAAGAATTTCAAATTCCAATTTTAGTAAATGTTTTATTCAACTTTACCATTTACAATAACAAATTTTAATTAATTTCAAATTATGTACAATGTTTTAGTAAACAAAATATATTTCTATAGTTAAAATTTGTGCAATTCTTATTTTCATTCAATTCCTTGTTCCTATTGTGCAATTTAATAATATTCATATCAATAAATATTCTACCGAGAAAAAGACGTTGTCACGTAAAATCTTCGCCCGTAAAACCGACTTTACAGGCAAACCATAATTTTTTTTTTGCATACGTATCTACCAAATTACTGGTTCAAAAGGCTACGGTACAGAAATAAGTAATTTTCATCACCTTGTTTTTCCATTATTTTGTAAGCATAAAAATCTGAAGCTGATATAGTTTTCTATATACGTTACGATATAGGTACGTTAGATGTCGGATCACGTTGTGGAATGTTGATAGAGTAACCGTCTTCTCCACGACAGAACACAAGAGGGTATTGGAGAGCGTCGTAAGATCGGTGCGTTTCGCTTATCCGCACCAATTGTGTGTTTCTGCTGTGAAGAATTATGTCTCTCTTATCAAACTCCTGGCCAACAATAACCAAAGCTACCTCACTTGTTGCTGGCGTGTTGAAGCGACCTTTATGTTCACCTGAAGGTTTCCTATCTGCACGAATAACCACTTTGAATATTCTTGACCCTCTGGCATATTTTCTATTGCTGTTTTAAAATCTCGTATACAAGGATTGTTATTATGCAGACATTTTTGAAGTTGACTAACCAACGGAAGCTTAACCACATTAAAGAGGTTGGACCTAATTTCTGTTTCTTTCTCGTCGTTCCCAACAAAGTAAATTTATAAAAATGAGGGGTTTTGTTGGAGGGAAGGTAGCAGACTTCCTATTCTATGGTAAACTTGTCCTTTTACCTTAAAAGTTGGCATAAAATTTCCTTCGTGCACGTCTTTGGCTCCAAATGACGTCATTTGGAAACAGCTGTTATACTTTCTGATATTTGATAAAAAATGTTGAGACTGAGGATGGTTGTTGGTAAGAAGACTATAGAGAGGTTCGGGAGGCTGTTGAATAGACGAAAGATGAACTTTGTTATTGCTACAGCATAAGCCAGGGCTCTCATCTTTCCACTTTTTTTGCGTGGCACCACTTGCATTCAATGTAGTGACCAAGAGAAACAACCTTGTCATTACTATAGTCAACACATCGATAATATTGAAACCCAGATAAAGATTTTGATTTTCAATGGTATCAACTGCCTCTTCTGATTATACCTTCGAACAGCTTCCTGGTTTACTTCAGTGTGTTTGCTTGCATATCTTGCTACCGAACCTCTATGAACACGAGGGTTGTTTTCAGTATAGGTTTTTACAGCCTCCCTATGGACTTCAGGGTTATTTTTATTGTACTTTTTCTTAGCCTCTCTGTTAATTTCGGGATTATTTTTATTGTATTTTTTGACAGCTTCTCTGTTAATCTTAGGATTATTTTTTAGTGTATTATTTGACAGCTTCTCTGTCACTGTTAATCTCAGGATTATGTTTAGTGTATTTTTTTGACAGCCTCTCTGTTTAATTTCAGGATTTATTTTTAGTGTATTTTTGACAGCCTTTCTGTTAATCTCAGGATTATTTTTATTGTATTTTTTTTACAGCTTCTTTGTTAATTTCAGGATTGTTTGTGTTATATTTTTTCACAGCCTTTCTGTTAATATCAGGATTTTTGTTGTTGTACTTTCTCACAGCCTCTCTATTCACTTCAGGACATCTTTTGTTGTACAATCTTACAGACTCCCTATTTTTTTGCCTTTTTGTTCTATCATTAACTCTAGAACGTCGATTTTTCCTCCTTTTCTTCCTAGTACCTGAATCAACAGCTGTCATCTCAGAAGACGAAGAAGAAATTAGATCAGTGGACGTCACGATCAAATCGCGTTTAGCAGATTGTAACAAATACATCAGTGGAATATCGTCGTCACATTGGTCCTGAGCAGTTTGTTCAATAACCTTTGAGTTTTCAGAACCAAGCGGAGGGCATGTGGCCTGGTTAGCAACAGCTGTTGAAGCAGCAGGTAACAAATACATCAGTGGAATATCGTCGTCAGATTGGTCCTGAGCAGTTTGTTCAATAACCTTTGAGTTTTCAGAACCAAGCGGAGGGCATGTGGCCTGGTTAGCAACAGCTGTTGAAGCAGCAGGTAACAAATACATCAGTGGAATATCGTCGTCAGATTGGTCCTGAGCAGTTTGTTCAATAATCTTTGAGTTTTCAGAACCAAGCGGAGGGCATGTGGCCTGGTTAGCAACAGCTGTTGAAGCAGCAGGTAACAAATACATCAGTGGAATATCGTCGTCAGATTGGTCCTGAGCAGTTTGTTCAATAATCTTTGAGTTTTCAGAACCAAGCGGAGGGCATGTGGCCTGGTTAGCAACAGCTGTTGAAGCAGCAGGTAACAAATACATCAGTGGAATATCGTCGTCAGATTGGTCCTGAGCAGTTTGTTCAATAACTTTTGAGTTTTCAGAACCAAGCGGAGGGCATGTGGCCTGGTTAGCAACAGCTGTTGAAGCAGCAGGAGTATGTCGAGGACAAAAAGGTTCAAAGTGGGCAACTCATCATGGGTCCAGAACATTTTAAATCGAAGTATGGGCTTTCATACTCATCAGGCTGAATAATTATCTGGCCATTATAATATACGACCAGATGGTATGGGTATATTTCGGCAGCGGCTTGGACCTCACAATGAGTGGCAAATGTGTGATGGGAGAGACATGTCAGCTCGGTATTCAGCAACACTTCTATAAATGTTGCC
>NW_025783187.1:0-26777 GCF_021130785.1 Homalodisca vitripennis | reverse complement strand
TATATAAGTTTTTATATATGTGTATATACAGTAAGATAGTAATATGGGAGTTTTCCTGGCGCACTTTCGGAGCCGAACCGAAAAGCGAATGTAAAATACTGTTCAATGTACACATAAAGGAAGCTGAGAAAAATAACACAGGCAACAATCTTCAATGATAAACATGTAACCGAAGTCTAACCCAGTCGTTCGTACTCCTGAAGAAAGGCGATCGGTACAGTTACTATCTACTCTTGTTGGAATGAAAAAATTAACCAAATCTTACAGCTGTTTGCTTCTACTTTCTTAAAGCTGTGCTTTGTAAAAATTGTTTGTCAAACTCTGCTACGAATAAATGGATTTTATCGTTAATAAAAATTTAAATCAATTAAAACATTTTTACTACAAAAGAACATACTGTACTTTTAATACAAAAAACTTTTCTTACCTAATTAAACAACATGGAACTCACCAAGCTCTCATTCAAGTTTCTAGCCAATTTCACAAAACTTACAAAGAAAAGGACAATTTTAACGAGTTTCAACGAATTACCAAAACATTTTAAAGAAAGACAGTTGATGACTTTCCTTAAATGATACAGAAATTCAATAGAACTTGTAAAGTCTTTTTGCAGTAAAAAAACGTCTAATTGGATGGTTGTTTTACTATCGGCAAAAAAACTAAAAAAGTTAATGGGGATTACCATATTTAATATAATTACGAAAGATATTGAAAAAGAACAGTAAAAATAAACCAAACATGTAGAGTTTTTCATCGTTTTTTTTTATGTAACATGTTTTCCCATATTATACGTTCTTGTCAGTATAATCCAAGACTTAATTGATGAATTTGCTTAGGAATTTTTTGTGAGCTATCAAGATTTTATCAACACAATTCCATTTAAAAGAGCATTTATAGAATTTTTCTTATAGAATATAGCGCGACATTTATGTGTGAAAACAAGAAGGTATTACTGTAGATAATATTCCATGTGATTTTCCTATGAAGAAATGACACCAACGTATGTGTTATCAAGAAACAGATAACTATGATAGCCTTTACGTGGGGCAGGAGACTGCAAGTTTTAGAGTTAAGACTTTATTCTACAATAGTTAATTGTTTATAATTATCCTTTATCTTTAATAGTCCTTCTTCTCCAGTAACAACCAAGTGTAATTTTTTCATGTTTTGTTTAATTCTTTAATCTTTTTTTCTCATCCCAAAACATGTCAAAAATCTGTTCGGGCATAGTGTACTTTACAATCTTCCAAACTCGGCAAATTATTTGTAAACCCGAATTTATCTTTCATTTATCTCTCCAAATGTCAAGATTCTATAATTTCTTCCCTTTTCTTCCAAATTTCATTTAACTTCTTATACTCTATTAAACTTACATTCTCCAATATCATTTAACGTCTTTCACAGAACTTCCATTTAAATAGAAAAAAATTCAAAGTCAAAAAGTTGCAAAAACCATGTTCCTCTCAGGTCGACCTTTTCCTCCTCCCTCTGTCTCTTTCTCTCTCCCTCTATTTTTATGCCTATGACACCGATCACTTCTGCCGTTTTATAGGCTAGGGAATCTATATTCCGGCTAGAGAAGAGACGGAGAAGAGCGAGATACGGATAGAGGAAATGGTTCCGGAATACGATGCTGAATACTTCTGCAACTTGGTGTTCGGTTTCTCCGCTTATGGCACTCCACTCGCATTGAAACAGTTCAGAAAGTAAACTTCCCTAAACCGACCAAACCGAATTCGCGTGGACATATATACTCAAGCAACACAATACAATCAGCCACATGGCGAGAAGTAAAAAATTTTAAGAAGGAATTAATTTAAAATATAATTTGAAAAATTACAAGATAACAAAATGTACGACATATTTTAAAATAGGTAAAATCTATCTAACATTTTGAAAAAGAATAATGTGGTTATTATATAGTATGTAACGAGGGAACGATACAATTTTTTATTCTTAAAAGGCAAATCATGGCATTTACCGACATTTTAGTTCCGATAAGATGATGACTGCTGTGTGTATCAATGACAGTTCGAGGTGTGCTACTACAGACCCGACCATCACGATAATCGCTTCGCCTGCGTCATATCCGTAGTGATATCACGCCGTGAGAGGCGCAATCGTTGGTTTACAAGCACCATTTAGTTAAATAAATTTTTCTATCTAAATGGAGCGCGAAAAAATATCATGTCCGTTCTGCAAAAAAGAAATTTTAAGAAAAAACTATGATCGCCATTATAATTCTAAAAAGTCACGAAAAAAACAAGCAAATTTACGATAATGAACTAAATTATTTAAGACAATGGGCTAAGAGAAAATAAAATTGCCGATCACGAAAACATGTTTAATATTGAGAAATTACGTGAATTAAAGAGAAATTTCAAAGTTGAAAAGAAAAATCTCGACCTATTTAATGATGAAAAAACTTCATTCAATAGCTGAAAAGTTGGCTATCGGTACTAACGATAAAACCAAGTCTGAAATGATCGAAGAAATTGATAAAACTCTTAAAGTAAAATCCGAAAATATCATTGATGTAGAAGTTTTATCCTCAATACACGGTCTTTTCAAGCAATACATTTTAACAAACTTGAACGACAATTCCATGTCAATTTACAAATATCTTTCAATTATGCGGTCAGAAATTAAAAGTTTAATCGAGAAATTTCAAGAAAATGTTAAAAATATGAAGGGCTATCTCTCTTTGGAATGTGAATACGAACGAACTTTAATGAATGGTGAACCGCAAACATGTCTAATGTATTTTACTATCAAAGCAGACGAAATCTTTGACGTAAACGACTTTATTACTAAGCAATTTAATAAATTAACACATCGAGAACAAACGAATAATCCAAATAAAGGTTCCGGATGGACATTTAAAAGTTGTAAACAACTAGTTTTGAGCCTTAACAAACACGAAATGATGAATGCAGGATCATACATCGATTTACCAAAGAATATCAAAGATAAAAAAGCTTGTATAAATATAAAAAATAGAGATGATTTTTGCTTTATTTACTCAATAAGATGTGCTATTGAAAAACCAGAAAGAGACTGTGAACGTGGTAAAGCAATACGAAAAATTTGTGAATGACGAAATATTTTCAGGTTTTGAGTATCCAATGTCTCTGAAAGATATACAAATATTTGAAAAACGAAGCTACAATTCCAAGTATAAGTATCCAACAATGTCTATCAATGTCTACAGTTTTGATGAAAATATTAACATTGTTCCGTTACAAATTTCTGAAAAATATGACGCTGAAACAAACATTGATTTATTGTATGTTAAACAAGATGATAAATCTCATTATGTTTTGATAACCGATTTAAATAAGCTTGTTTCTTCGCAGTTGTCTAAACATAAAGAAAGAAAATTTTTGTGTAGAAGATGTTTAAGCCATTTTTACAAAATCTGGAGATTTAACAGATCACTTAGAAATTTGTAAAAATCATGAAGTTTGTAAGCCAATTATGCCATTTCCAGGTCAAACAACTAAATTTACTAATTATCAAAAGAAATTTAACCATTCCGTACGTAATTTATATGGACTTTGAGAGCATATTAGAAAAAATTCCGACATGCAAGAACAATCCACAAAGATCGACTACAACCAAGATTCAGAGGCACATTCCTTATGGTTTTACTCTATATTTAGTGTCGAATGTGACCAATCGCATGTACAAACCGATATGTTATCGTGCCAAAAATGAAGAAGATTTGAAAAACGTCCCGACAAAATTGTTTGAAGAACTCAATAAATTATCGAAATACATAGCGAAAAAATATAATTCTAAGAACATGAAACCTATGAAATTGACAGAAGAAGAAGAAATTTCGTATCAAAATTCAAAACGTTTGTCATATCTGTGAATGGTCTGCTTATGATGTTGGGTCAATTCAGTATGGTTTTACTCCTGATAGTTGGAAAGATAAGAGTTATAATAAAGTGAGAGATCATTGTCATTTAACCGGCAAGTTTTCGAGGCGCAGCTCATGCATGTTGCAATCTAAATTTGAAAATTTCCTCAGAATATTCCCGTTTTCTGCCACAATATGTCAAATTACGATACTCATTTGTACATAAAAGAATTGGCTAAACAATATGGAAATGTTGATTTGATTGCAAACACCGATGAAAAATATATAAATTATTCTGTAAAATTCTGGATATGGCTATGAATTCGAAGGTGATAAGCCAAGAAAATTCATCAAGTTTTCGTTTGTAGGACACGTTCAGATTCATGGCCTCGTCTATAGAAAAGTTAGCTAAAAATCTTAAAGAGAGAAGACTTCAAACATACAAATCATTTTATACAAGATGGAAGAATATTGAATGAGATAATAGAAAGACAGCCAAATGACGACGACGAGATTTTTAAAATTCTATCTGGAAAAGGAATATTTCCCTATGAATTTATCGACAGTATTGAAAACTTGATTACACAGAAGAATTAAGAATTCAAGATTTCTATTTCACTTTTGACAGATGAGAGAGCATATCTGAGAAAGATTTTCAAACACTACTTAAATGTTTGGAACAAAATTAAAAGAGAAAAATCTTGGAAATTACTCTGGATCTCTATAACATTCAAGATGTTCTATTGCTCGCTGATATCTTTGAAAATTTTAGGAAATATTTGTTTGGAATTGCTATAAGCTTGATCCAGCACACTATCTAACAGCTCCCAGTCTTGCATGGGATGCTATGTTAAAATTAACGAAGATAGAATTACAATTAATTAGTGATTATAATATGTATTTGATGATCGAAAAAGGTATTCGCGGAGGCATTTCTCAGTGTATTAAACGATATGTGAAAGCAAATAACAAATATTTAAAAGATTTTGATAAGACAAAGCCCGAAAACTATTTACTCTATCTCGATGCTAATAACCTTTATGGGTATGGCCTCATGCAAAGTTTACCATACGGCGATATCAAGTGGATGGATCCTAAACGTATACAAAAGAAGAGTGGCAAGAAACAATTTTAGAACTCACTGGCGACGAAGATTATGGCTATATTCTCGAAGTCGATCTTGGATATCCAACAAATTTACACGAACATCACAAGGATTTACCTCTTGCTCCAGAACATTTTAAAAACAAACTTTGCACAACTCTACTGGATAAAACTGAATACGTTGTTCATTCGAGAAATTTGAAGTTCTATTTGGAACAAGGTATGATTTTGAAACATGTGAATAGAGTTATTGCATTCGATCAGAAGCCTTTTATGAAAGAATACATTGATTTTTAACACAAAACATGAGGACCAAAGCTACAAGCGACTTTGAAAAGGACTTTTATAAGCTGATGAACAACTCAGTTTTTGGAAAAATCTATGGGAAATTGTGAGAAACAGATTGTGATATTAAGCTTGGAAATGAAGAATTTTCAATGAAACAAGCTAAGAAACAACTTTTCAAATGCTTTAACATCTATTGGTTGACGACAACTGTATAGCGAGTCACATGTACAAACAAAAGGTTAAATTTAACAAACCGATTTACATAGGATTTTCAGTTCTTCGACCTCTCAAAATTGCTAATGTACGAGTTTTATTACAACAAATTAAAGAAGTTTGATCCAGATTTGAATCTGTGTTACATGGATACAGACAGTTATTTTCTAGAATTGAAACGAGATCCTTTTAAAAATTATTAAAGAAAATATAGATGACTTTGATACAAGTGATTATCCAAAAGATCATGAATGTTTCACTACTAAAAATAAGAAGGTAATAGGGAAATTCAAAGATGAGTTAAATAGCGAAGTTTTAGAAGAATTTTTGTGGTTTAAGGTCTAAGATGTACTCGTACCAAATATCTAGATAAAAACCCAGGTTAGGTGTAAAGGAATTAAGAGAAGCGTTGTAAATAAAAAACAATAAATATCGAAAACTTGAAGAGATGTTTGTTCGAAGATAAAGAAGAATTTAGGGAGATGACAGTAATCAAAAGCTAATAAACATGAGTTGTACACAGTTACCATAAACAAGCTGGCACTGAACGCTAAAGATGATAAGAGAATTGTCCTAGAAAATAAGATCGATACAGTACCGTATGGATATAAAACAGATATTTTAGAAGAGTTAAACAAACTTGGAAACTTTGATATGTAAATGGAAGATGATTTAATTCACTGTCACAAGTGTAAAAAGAAAACGAAAAATATAGATTCAAAAATCGTTCAAACTCAAAATGGGATTGTATAGAATTGCTGCAAAATGTTCAAAATGTAAGACAAACAAGAGTAAGTTTATAAAGAATCCAAATCCAAAACCTGTTAAGCAAGAATTGAAGACTAAAGATGAGATAGAGATTGAAGCTCGAGAAATTCATGCACCAGTACGAAAAAAGTTTTAAAAAGAGAAAAATTATAACATTAGGAATTGACGATTTATGGGCAGCAGATTTAGTTATAATGTCTAACTATTCAGATTCAAAATGATGGATTTAAGTATATGTTAAATGTTATTGATACTTTCTCAAAAATATGCTTGGTCAAGAGCTATCAAAAGAAAAAACGGTAAAGATGTTTCAAAAGCCTTCGAAGATATAGTAAAAGACGCGATAAAGATCAATCATAAACCGCCAAATCTACTTCATACAGATAAGGGTTTAGAGTTTTAAAAATAAAGAATTTAACGAAGTTTTGAGAAAATACAAACATTAAGATTTATCATACTGAAAACGAAGAGAAATCAAGTATTGTAGAGAGATATAACAGAACTCAAAATGAGAGAATGGAAAGTAATTTTTGAGATTAATAAAAACTTTAAATGGATCGATATTCTTCAAAAAATCGTTAAACAATTATAACGATACAGTTCACAGCACAATCAAAATGAAGCCTAAAGACGTAGATAAAGATGCAGAAAAAAGAGTTATTAGAGTCGGTTTTCAAGTATGTTCCACCTGAAATTCACACGAAAACTAAATTTAAAAGTCAATGATCATGTAAGAATTGTTAGTAAAAAAACAAACATTTTTCGAACAAATATAAGAACAATTGGTCAAGAGAAATCTTTGTGATTTATCAAATTAATAAACACAGATCCTGTAACTTATAGTATAAAAGATTTAAATAATGAAGAAATAACCGGAAAGTTTTATGAATATGAATTGAAGAAGTCAAAACTGTAATATAAATTTTCTATATATAAATGGCGCATCAAAAGAAAATGTACAAAGTGTAAAGAATTTAAAGATTTAAATGAATTTTATAAAGATAAAAATAGGAAAGATGGAATGCATTATAATTGCAAAGATTGTGAAAGGGAATATCATAAAGAATTATATGATAAAATAGAAAAAATTAACTTTGGAAGATAAAGAATGTCTTAAATGTAAAGAAACTAAAAAAAATTTCAGAGTTTAATAGTGATCACTATAGTAGAGATAAGAAAGACTACATATTGTAAAGATTGTGTAAAGAAGAATCACCATAGATTATATTATGAAGATACTCAATGTGAATGTGGAAGAACTATAAAATGGTTTAAAATAATTATCAAAAACATTTACAAACAAAATATCATAATTCAAGAGTTTTAACATTTTCATCGTGTAATAATTTGTTCTATATAAATGGAGTCTCAAAAGAAAATGTACAAAGTGTCAAGAAGAGAATAGAAAAGGACTGTTATTGTAAGGAATTATACGTTAAAATGAACAAATTAACTGTTAGAAGAGAAAAAGTGTTACTTTTGTAAAGAAATTAAAAATATTTCTGAATTTAATAACTGGCAGTATAGTAAAGATAGAAAAGATGCTTTTTTGCAAAGATTGTGCTAAAAAAATTTTCAGCGAAAGTTATAAAAAACGAAATGCCTTGTGAATATGAAAAAAAAATTCTACGATGGTTACCTAGTTATGCTAAACATTTACAGACAAAATATTCATAATTCGAGAGTTTAACATTTTCAACGTGCAATTTAGATATTTCTATAAATCAGTCGAGATTCTGCCATATTTGTAGTAAAATGATTTCCGTTGTATAAAATATTCAAAGATTCTTTCATTTGGTTATACAGATTGATAGGAATTTGGTTCGTCATCAATGAACAAAATCTCTAATTCAGGATAATTTATTTTTAAGATGTTTTAATCGGTTTGGTATTTCTCGTTTCTGAGCTCTGATAACGTAATAAGGCCATTCCCACATGTGATTCTTCTTAATTAATACAAAAACATGGTGGTTTTTTCTTAATCAAAATCTTTACATACCATATCTCTCTTCATTAATTCCATTCGCCAATTCTTGATTCTCTATTTTCAATGATTTCATTTCATCTTTAATTTGTAACTGTTTTATTTCATCTTTTAACTGCTTATTTTCGTTTTCAAGTTTGTACTCGCCATATTTTCTAATACTCCGGTAAAACTTCTTCTAAAAACCCAATTTTGAAATAATTCTGCAATCTTCATTTTAGATTTCAGTATTAAAGAATATATGCCCGGATTCATTAATAAAAATAGTGTTTTTTTGAAAGTTTGAAGGTAAGAACGATTCGTTCCCCCCCTTCTGAATCTATATTATCGAAGCTTTTTTTATATTTTTTCTTTAACGTGATCTCTAATCGCTTTCATCGTATTTTTAAATTCCAATATTTCTGCAATATCTTTTTGCTTTAAAACCAAAAATTCATTATTATCATCGACAATTGTAAAGATATGTTTGTTTTCAAATCTAAGTTGATTATTGAGCAGGTCTACAACTGATTCCATTTTAGATAGAAAAGAAAATTTAACTAGTAATTTTTATTTCGAGAATAAAGGCCAGATTCATTAACGAAAATAGTGTCAGGATGAAGATTTTGAAAGGGTCTATGGCATAGACTCTTGTAAATTTATATATTTAAAGGCTATTTTCTCGTCATTATCAATATTATTTATGATAGCTTGTCTAGTATTTTCATATTCTAACACCTCTGCAACATCTTTCGCCTTAAACCAAAATTCATTATTTTTCGTCAACAATTGTAAAGATATGTTTGCTTTTAAATCTAAGTTGATTATTGAGCAGGTCTACAACTGATTCCATTTAGATAGAAAAGAAATTTAAACTAGTAATTTTTATTTTGAGAATAAAGCCCAGATTCATTAATGAAAATAGTGTTTTTTTTGAAAGTTTGAAGGCGGGGGCGAATCACCCCTACCTTCAGAATGTATGTTTTCGAAGCTTTTTTTTTATTTTGGGGTCCATTTTTTAATCCTTTTTCAATCTTAAATATATTGTTGTTTTACTCTCCATTATTTAATAAATTTCCCTCAGAGTCTTGTAATAGTTAGAACGATTTTTTGAATTCTTTTAATATTTTTTCTAATTGGAATATAATCGATTTCATTCGGTTTTTCCACTGATTTTTGATCCATAAGCAAACATTTGGGAAAAATGTGTACAAAATTTCAGATTCTTTGTGTGTAAATGTTCGGTATGATTTTCAAAACTAGGTTCAACGAGATTGCAGTGCACTTCAATTACATCGAACGGTCCTAAATTTTGGCGTTTTATTTCCTAAATATACCTGATTTGGCTCAATAGTTTCTTGAACAAAACCCTAACAAATCTACAATAATTGCTGAAAACATTATTCTTACTGGTGAATTTTATTTGAATTTTTATTTATAAAAGATAATTTTTTTGCATTTCAAACTTGTTTTCGTCAAAGTTTAAAGATTTATCTGATTGCTTGATTGTTTTCAGATAATTTTTAAGGGAATTTTTTATTTGATCGAAAGTATAATATCCTTTGTTTAAACCCATAGTATTTTGTTATGTTCTTCTCACTAAATCTATATACAATAAGGAGAACTTTCACTAATATTTATTACAAAACTTGTCAGAATAAAAAAACCGCTTAAACCGATAAAATAATTTGATTCTTCCTCTAAGTGTATTAGGATGTTCCAAGTTTAAAACTAATTTAGAGCTTTCTGAAAGTCAACTTGAACAGCTTCAATTTTCGCAAGCGTTGCTTCAAGATGAAAATCTTCTATTTAAATGGAGAAATTTTTAAAGCAAAAAGATCAGATAAAACTTCAAACGTTTGAAGAAAATAAGAAAGATCAACCAATCAGATTGTTAATTGTTGGGTTCAAGTGGATGTGGAAAAAACAACTTTATTATTGAATTTTATCTACAATAGGTTTGATTCCTTATTCCAATTTATACGTCTTTAGCAAGTCTTTAGAACAAGACTGCCTATAAAAAATTACAAGAAAGATTTGAAAAATTGAGAAAAACTTAAAACAAAAAATATCACATTTTTTATAATGCTTTTCCTGAGGACATAGTTCCGTTAAGCGAATGTAAACCCAATTCGTTAATCGTTTTTGATGATTGTATTTTTAGAAAATCAAGACGTTATTAAAGGAATATTTCGTAATGTCTCGTCACAAAAATATCTCTTGTATCTATCTTATCTCAATGCTTTTTCAAAGGTTGATAAACAAGTTATAAGAAATAATCTGAATAAGTTGTGTATTTTTAAGCAAGATGATCACTATTCGAGAAAAGATTTATAACAATTATGTTGGTTCTGATATGGAGTTTTAACCACTTTATTGAGTTGTGTGATAAAATTTGGAAGGAAGACTACGGTTTTTTAACAATTAATCTAACTTTGAAGCCTAAAAATGGTAAATATTTGAATAAATTTTCTAATGAATAAATGCTGCTCAGTGGTCTCGATAAAATATTTGTTACAATTATTTTTACATTATCTTTACTTTTTATTTACATTATGAAAACAACTGAAAAACGGTAAATCTGTTACGTGCCACGTTCACGTTCATGTTTCACGTTTCGTGTTCACGTTTCACGTTTCGTGTTTCACGTTCCACGTTTCGTGTTCACGTTCCACGTTTCGTGTTCACGTTCTCGTTCACGTTTTACGTTCCACGTTCGTGTTTTACGTTTCACGTTCGTGTTTCACGTTCACGTTTCACGTTCCACGTTCCACGTTTCACGTTCGTGTTTCACGTTCCGTGTTCACGTTTCGTGTTCACGTTTCCACGTTCCACGTTTCCGTTTCAAAATTTTCCTAAATAAATGGCGAAACGTAACTTCAGAAGAAGCAAAAAAACTTGATCAAATAGAAAAGAAATTAATCAAAGAAATTTAAAGAACAGATTCGAATTGATGAAAAAAGAACAAGAAATTTATTAAAAAATTAATCAACCTGTAACATCTGCAATAAAAATTTTTGAGGGCAAAAATTGAAAATGTTTTAAGCGATAATCAAAATTTGATGAATTTTGGTTCAGTTGTACGACAATTTGCTGATATTTCGCTTACCAAAATCTGAGTTTGAATTGCCAAAAAATTACCATCTTCAACACCATTTAGACCTCGAATCATTGAAGACTCTACCATAGTTGAAACCAATAAGTCCTGGAACAACGGATATAAAATAATTGGGAAATTGGTAAAAAATTTCTTCCTAGAGCAAAGGATGATAAATTTGGTTTGTATTGGGACAGAAAAAGAAAAGTTTTATGATTGGAAATTTGCCCGTGGAATTTTGAGCATAATGATATCATTTATTAATGAAAAAACATATAAAGGAACTAAAGGTTTATGGAGATTATTAACAGGCACTGATTGTTCCAAAAGGGACGGTTCATATTCTGAAGAAGACTTGAAAAAGTAAAAAAAAAATTTTTATGGAAATCTGATTCAATTTACAAAAATAATGATCCATCAACTAAGGAAACCAAAGTCAAGTAAAGGTAAAAAATATTCAATTTGATTAAACCAAATTTGGGAAAAAAGAATCGAAGGATCAGGTGTGAGAAAATACAGTGATAATAAGATTGAATACAGATATATCGACGATTTGACAAAACTCGATGGAATTATTAATTATATTTATGCTCAAGAAAAGGCTGGAAAAACAAACAATTTTTTGAACGAAAAAAAAAGCGATTAAAGATTTTATTTCGAACAAACTTGATGAAAATGATTGAAAAAACCTGATGGAATTAAATATTTAAAACGAGTTTTGCCGGCAATAAGTTCATCTATGATTGAGGGGTAGTGGAACTTTTGAATGATTTTATCAACATTTACCTTTTGAATTACACGTACCAAAAACTTATCAGTATCTTGGGCCTGGCACAAAACTCGGAAAAAAGACTAAAAAGAGGAGATACTGGTATAAATAAATTAGATCAAGCTGCTATGGAACACGATATTTTTTATGCAAAACATAGAGACACAAATTCCAGGACATATCGCAGATAAAGTTTTTGCAAGATAAGGCAATGGATAGATTTTTATCAAAAAAGGCTAGTTTAGGTTGAAAGATTTGTTGTGCCGCTTCCAACAGCTGGAGCAATGTTTTTGAAGAGAAAACTAGGAATGGGAATCGAAGAGAAACTTGAATAATTTTAACTATATAAATGGAGGTGAACGTAAACTTCAGCAAAAATCAGAAAGAAAAAATAAAATCCGCTTTTAAGAAGAAAATACCCGTTAGTATTCAATTTAAAATAGATCAACTAAAAAAATGGCGAAGATAAGATATTTTTAACAAATAGACAATACAATAAAACTCGAAAAACATAAGAAAAAAATAAAGGAAACCAGAATAGAATTTTCTTTATAATCAGTTGAAAGAACTCAAAAATGGTGGACTTCTGAAAGATTTATTAGATTTTGGAGGAAAATATTTCCAGTTGTTAAAAATTGTTGTTCCTTATGTTCGTAAAGCTGCTCCAATCGTTAAAAAAGGATGTGATTCCTATTGTTCGAAACATTTTAAAATTGGTTAGATAAAGAGTTGGAAGATGTTACAGGGATCTGAGATTAGATGAAAAAACTTTGAATTACGTGAAATCAAACATTGAAAAAAAAATTTAAACCTTTAACAATTCGGGGAGAAATTGGAAGAAAAATCTGCAAAAATATTAAACATTTTTAGAGGAATCTTCATGAGAGATAACATTACCTGAAAAGTGTTAAGAAATTTGAATGTGGATTTGTGAATTTAGACTCGATTATGGGAAGTGGAACGCATTGGATTTGTTATTATAAAAATGATAAGAATGCATGTTATTTTGATTCGTATGGAAGAATTGAGGACAAAACCACCTATAGAATTTGATCAAATATTTGAAAAAATCAAGCGTCTACTACAATGATTCTCAGATTCAAGACTATAAAGATCCCCAATTTGTGGTCATTTATGTGTTTTTGTTTTGAATGAACTGAGTAAATGGTAAAGATTTTAAAGAAGTTGTTAACAAATTATTGCTAATAAAATATGGATTCACAAAATATTTTTGACGTATTTGGGAACACAAATTATTCAAAATGTAGATAATAGTTTGAATTTTGATAGTTTGAGAAATGCGTTTGATAACAAGTTAGAAAATGTATTACAAAACCTTCCAGATTCAGATATGTTTGCTGTCGAGATTGAAGATTTTAAAGCAGAATATGATAACAAACTGCAAAATTTCATGAGTTCAAATGAAGTTGCTGATAAAATAAAAACATTGGAAAAAGGAAGTTGATGATGGTGTAAAAAAAATTATTTACAAATTTAATGTCTCATATCGAAAAAGCTGATAAAATTACTGAAGCGATCATCAAAGTTGAAAAGAATTATGTTAGTTTGGCTAATAAAAAAAAGAATTGTCGGTTGTTCGACTGGGTATTGACAAACATGATGTTGTTGTTAAAGAAAAATTTTTTAAAAAAACCTCTAAAAAAATAATCAGAAAACATCGATATTGTTGATTTACATGATCCGAATGTTAAAAATGCCTTAGATTTTAAAGGAAAAAGAATTAGCGGTGTTAGTAAAGGGAATTAATCCATTTGATGTTGTTGTAATGATTCAATTAGAAGATCCTATTAAAATGTTTAATGAACTAAAACAAAATTATGAGAATCATAAACAGCATGTTAAAGATTTTACAACAGAAGAAGTCTATGACAAGTTAGAAGCCAGAAAATAGAAGATCAGTAGACGATGTTGGTGAATTACTTGATAAAGTAAATAAACTAGAAGAAAAACTTTAATACATATAAAAATGATGTTAATGTATTAGTTGGTGAAGTAATTAACAAAATTCTGGAAGATTTTGATACACATTTCAATGAGAAAGTAACGTTTTTGAAAATTTTTGGTACACGTTTCAATGAGAAAGCAACACATAATAATGAATTTTTTTTAAAAGAATAGAATGATCGATACTCTTTATATCTCGATAAAAGTAAATAAACTAGAAGAAAATTTAATAAAATTTAAAGAAGATGTTAATAAAACTTTTGAAAATATTGATAACAGATTTAATGGAGTAGGCGGCTATGATGGACTAATTTTCCTTATATAAATGGCGCGCTCATATATTGTGTGAGATGTAAAGAAAAAAACTGCAAACAAATGATATAAAATACTATGCAAAACATTAACGGAGTTAAAAGAATTTCGGGAAAATGTGCTGAATGTAATCAAAAAAAAGATGTCAATTTATAAAAAACTTGATTTTTGAAATTTTTTCCTAATAAATAGAGATGGCCGGGACATTACAGTGCTTTCGATCTTTTTATCATGCAACACGAAAGGATTTGAAAAAAGAACATTGGGATGACATTTCTCAAAAATATGAATTATCCGAAGATATGATGAGATTATACGTAAACAAATTGAATTTTGGTATAACTTTGCTAAATATCAAAACTTTATCATCAGAGTTCATTCAAGAAAATATAATTTATCAATTAAAAGATCATATGTCTGTTCTTTGTCTCTATCAACACTTGAGTATAAAGTTTTTTGGATGAAAATAAAGGATACAGTTGATTGGAAAAATATTATAGATAGCGGTTACTATCCTGTGCAGATTTTATTGAAATATGTGACCGAGATCGCAAAATTTAAGGAGAAGAGAATCCTGAATATGACGAAGTAGATCATTAAAAATGACTCTAATTTTTTAAATTATTTTACTAAAATTTATATCTTTTCTTATAAAACGTACATTAGATCGATGAAAAAATGATATCTTTCTAATAATGATGTTTAAAATTTGTCTTATTAAATAGCGGACTACAGAAAAATATGCTAGTGATATTGAAAGGGCGGAGTTTTAAAAAATTTCTATCCAATTAGTAAACAACATTTGAATGAACGAATAAAAGAACTGAGTTTAATATGATTTTTTGGAGATAACTTTTGCTCGTCTAACTTCCAGTTTTATATTTCTGGAACTTTAACAAAACAAGATGGTCAGCATATCTTGGAACTGTATAATGTTAGATTAATCGATAATTTTTATACCGTTTTTATTTTCTAAGATTGAAGTAAGAAAACACAATAAATTGATAGAAAGAAGTTCGAAAACTGTGGCCCAATTAAGCACAATTAAAGGAACTATTTTCGTATTCAAAAAGTGATGTTATTTCTCAAACTTCTAATGGCTTTGAATCAGATTTTAAATTTGGTTGTTTTTGAAGCAGCTGGAAAAATTTATCTCATTTTGGATTAGGATTTTTTGAAAATGTTACTATTCCGATCTATAAAGGAGGATTTTATCTAAGTTTTATAAGAGCAGAAGACGATGATGTGATTCTGAAGACTGCAACTGGAAATGTTATGCCTGTTTGATGGAAAAATAACAATTACAGATTTTTTTTTTAGAGTTCCAATGATTGATTATAAAATCACGAGTAAAATAAGGTTGGATTGATGAAATTACAAAAAGTCAAAAAATTTATGTTTAAATTTTCTAGATTGGCAATGTATTGAACAAAAAGGTATTTCCGGAACAACTTATTCGTTATCGATATCACAAATATTTATAGAAATATCTTCAAATCCCCAAGTTCGTTATCATAGGTTTCAACACAGATAGACAGAATAATCAAGAAAAAAATCCTTCAAAGTTTGATAGTTTGGATGTAAAAAATATCAGAGTAAAATTGATCGACGGTTCTTATTATCCAGATGAAATTACAAAAATTTAAAACATTTCCGGAGGTCTTTTTCAGAATCATGTATCAGATGTATCAAGATTTTAAGAAAGTTTACTGTAATAATAAGGAAATGTATTACAATCCTAAAGAATTTTTAGCGAATAGACCTATTTATGTCATTGATACAACAAAGAGTATGACAAATATTTCTGGTTCAAAGAACGATCATAATTATCAATAATATGGATTTTCAAAAAGATGTTACAAACGCGATTTGTTATGTGTTGTTGTGTTTCTGAGAAATTTTAGCCTATGATTGTGATTAAGAAACGATTATTAGAGAAATTCAGTAGTTAATGATGTTCATATTATTCTCTTTCATTCCTTCTAATATTTCAAAAATATACTCTCTTCGCCACTGAAAAAACCCGATTTCTCTCCCGTAATAAATCTTTATAATCGTACACATAATATCCTAAATAGATTGTTACAGACTAGAATGAAAATTATTTTCTATTTATCTCTGTTGTAGAAATGTCAAACACAAAACATTTGCGCTGAAAAATTTATATCTCGGCAGACTTAGTTCCATAATCTCCATTTATAAAAAAAATTCTTTTTGTTTAAATGGAAGAGTATAATGCCAACTGTTACAAGTGTTCTAATAGAGGAGAAATTATCGATAAAAGATATTTAGTTTGTTAGAGGTTGTAATTTAATTTTGTTAGAAAGACCTCTAAGCCTAAGAAATTTTCGAAATAAATTAACAACATGTTGAATAACCTGCTTACAAAATGTGCAATATGGATGACAAGAAGCAAAAACAAAATTTGATTACAGAATTTATAAAACATGAATAAAAAATTTCTTACTTATCTCTTGGAACCATTGACAAAAATTTATTTTCCTTTTCAAAGAATAACATTGGGTTTTGTATGGGGTATCGATAACACACGTTTATTATGAAAAGATGTTATTACCTGTATTTTTTTACATTATCTGAGATGTTGAATTTGTTTTATGATTTTGAACCAGAAATCGCCTCGATGATTTTATAGTACATTTGGAGAAATTAAACCAATAGAACCTCTTGAAAAGAATGCGGTTTTACTCACATTCCCTCCCTCCCGACTTCTCGAGTGAAGGTTAGGCGAATTTCATTTTTTTCCCGTTTTCTTTGAATTTTTTTCTATTTTAAAATGGAGGAAGTTCTTGAAAGAGTTTAAAATGATATTGGAGAATGTAAGTTTAAAGAGAGTATAAGAAGTTAAATGAATTGGAAGAAAGGAAGAAACATTGAATCTTGAATTTGGAGAAACATGAAAGATAAATTCGGGTTTACAATAATTGCCGGAGATTGGGAAGTTTGTAAAGTACACTTGCCGAACAGATTTTTGACCTTTTCGTTTTTTTGGATGAGAAAAAGATTAAAGAATTAAACAAAAATGAAAAATTACACTTGGATTGTTACTGGAAAAGAAGACTATGACAAAAGATAAAGAAAATATTAAACAATTAACTTTGTAGAATAAAGTCTTAACTCTAAAAAAACTTACAGTCCCTCCCCACGTCATAGTACTAGTTTTGATAACCATTAGTTGGTGTCTTTCTTCATAGGAATGCACATTGGAATATTATCTTACAGTAGATACCTTTTGTTTTTCACACAAAATGTAGGCCTTAGTTAATTTCTATAAGAAGAAATTTCAATTAATGCTCTTTTAATGAATTGTGTTTGATAAATCTTGATACTCACAAAAATTCCTAAGAAAATTTCATCAATTAAGTCATTGATTATCTTGATAAGGAAAACGTATAATATGGGAAAAAATGTCACAAAAAAACGATTGAAGAAAAAACTATCTGTTTGTTCTTATTTTTTTACTTTCTTTTCAATATCTTTCGTAATTAATAGTTAAATATAATGTAAACCCTTGACTTTATTTTAGTTTTTTTGCCGATAGTATGAAAACACTCCATTAGACGTTTTTTCGTGCAAAAGACATTCAACAAGTTCTTTGAGAATTCTGTAATCATTTAAGGAAAGTAGTCATCAAAGCTGTTCTCTTAAAAATGTTTATTGGTAATTCGTTGGAACTCTCGATTAAAATATTGTCCTTTTTTTTTGTAAGTTTTTTGAAATGCTAGAAACTGAAGAGAGCTTGGTGAGTTTCATGTGGGTTTATTTTAGTAGAAAAAGTTTTTATATTACAAGTACAGGTATTGTTTTTAGTAAAAATGTTTTTAAATTGGATTAAATTTTATTAAGATAAAATCCTTTTATATTCGTATAGCAGGATTTTGACTAAAACATTTTTACAATAGCACAGCTTTTAAGAAAGTAGAAGCATGCAGATTTGGTTAATTATTTTTCTTTTCCACAGAGTAGATAGTAATGTACCGATCGCTTTTGGAGACGAACCGTACTGGTAGCATTTCGGTTAATTTTTCCATTGAGATTTTTGCTGATGTTATTTCTCCAGCTTCCTGTCTTATGGTACATTGTGAACATTAAAATTTTACAATTGCTTTTCGGGTTCGGCTCCGAAAAGTGCGCCATGGTAAACCCCATCGATTACTATCTCACTATATACAATGTATTTATAATATATATATATAGTATATATATATATATATATAATATATATATATATCTATATATACATTCACGTTTTTAAACAACTAATCACATGTTACTCGCCGTGTACTTAGTTTTATTTCCATATGTATACGAAAACTATACAGAAATGTACTACATCATACCTAAATATATACAAAAGTACCTTTATATACCAAATAAATTTTCACAAGGAAATAATTTGCTTTAATAAAACGTATATATAAGCTAGAATTTTTTTTATAATTATTAGTAAGTAATAGAGACGCAGTTGGATTTTAAAAGCCAATATTAAAGATTTACGCCCATATAATTTCATTTAAAATATCCTTTTTTAATCGGGATTAAAAAAAAATCTGTTGTCGCCTCATTTGAAGAGCTTTTTATTGTTGCGTAACCAACAATAGGTGCCCTATATATATTAAAGTTTTATGATTATTTAGTTTTTGACGAGCAAGTGATTTTTTAATCCACTTCCAAAGGCACGAATCGTTTTTTATTTTTGGATCTTTTATTCAAAGTTATATTTTACTGTTGCTATCCCGTTGTAAGACGGGATTTTAAAATTTGTTCAAAGTTTATAATGAGAGAAATTGTTTTTATTATTCTGTAGTTGGTATTTTTAAATGTTTTAAATATAATCTTACATTAATATATTTTAAAAAAAACGCTTAAAAAGAATACATGCACTAAGTATATTCTTAAGACCTAAAATAAGTTACATAAAACGTTATAATGCCAAGCCCAAAAAAAAAAATTTTCATAAAAAACCAAAGTTATTGTGTGAAAGAATAAAACTTCACCATTTTATATTTTATTTAAATCAAAAATGGTTTGGGTTGTTAACTGGTTTTTAGCGTAAGAAATAAGTAAAGTAGTCTCAAACCTTAATGGCGGAATAAGTAAAGTAATCTTATCTATAGATTTGTACAAGTTTTAACTGTATATAATTTACAGTAAGGTTCCTATCCATTCTCACACATTTAATGATTCCAATTAAAGGAAAAAAAAAACCTGTTTGTAGATGCCCCAGGTTTTGTGCAAACACGTCGAGTTACCAAAAAAGCCGAGTATATAAACACCCAGATTACAAAAAAAAGTTGATAAAATTATGAACACAAATCCTACTCTTAATCTTCTCTGGTGGTGGGGAATAACATATAAAACGTATTAGACTGCGTTTGCGAAACAAAAACTTGACCATAGATAGGATGACTAGGGGACAATCTTGGGGGCGCAATAATATATCAACCTTCTCCTATTGCCTTCGGACCGATTCACACTGCTTTCTAGTTAGAACCAATGATTGTACTTAACACATATATCAGAGTAAAATAACGGTGATAAGGCGCTTGAAATTTGTAATCTACCGATCTCTGGTGGGCCCCTGGAGGAAAATATTGAAATATAATAGCAGAGAACTACCGGGCCCAGTTATTCAGCCCTACGTTTATCAATCCTCACTGGACCTGTGCTAAGATCTATTGTTGTTTCTTGATTTTTGTATGGGCGATTTTAGGTATGCTAAATGGATTTGTAAATACTAGTACAGACGCTTCCGCTTATTAGAATGGGACATTGAATCTGACTTTTATGACCCACTTTGGCCACTGGTTGATACGACTGTAACACCCTGAGTGGGGCTGAGCATATGAGAAAAAGCGCTTTATCTTTCTGTAACTTCACCGTTTGCGCACTATAGAGATGGCTCTTGGAGCAAATTCTGGATTAAGATTGGTATTTGATAATAATAAATATTTAATATTTAAATTGTTTTTATACGAAATTGAAAGCAGTTTCTTTTAGCAAGGGAAATTGTAACATATTTGGTTTATGCGTAGTATTAAACAATTATATGATTTTTTGGTGGATAAAAATTTAAAAAAATTTTAATATTAGATTAAGTCAAACCTTTAATGGCTATCAAAAGTTTAAAGTTTTTATTGGAAACATATCACTCAATATTAGAAATGCCAACTCCATATTTTTGTACAAGTAAAAATATATTTAAAAATATTAAAATATTATGGTTTAAATTAATGGATCCTTTTACTCCCATAAAAAATCATCCATATGGAAATTTTAATTTAATAATTTGATACATAACTTAAATGTCATTTTCAAGAACATTATAGTGTATGGGATAAATTATGAACATCTTGTAATTATTAAATAGTACACGTATTTTCAAATCTCAATACAGATGTCCTGACAAATACAGCTGTCCCAAAATTTGATATAAACCTCCTGAAATTTGAACTCAGTGGGGAATGAAAAAATTTGGTTAAAAATTTTATACAATGTTCCGTTTCTCTTAAACAAACATAAAACAATTGATTTAAACACATATTTATTTTGGTATTACACGCATTTTATTAATTACCACATTCACCCTATTATATTCAATTTGGTTATTTTTTGGGAAAAACGTTGTGGATAGGAGTCTCATAAAGTGGCAAAATTTTTTTGAAAGCAATTGAGATAATATATATTTGACTGTACAATTTAGTTGTATTTTAGTTATTTATTTTGCAAAAGGGAAAGACAAGATCTGCCTAAAACGATTTTCCTCTATAGATAAAATTTAATAAAACGGTTTAATATTATTGGATTAGTTAGGGTTTAGTATTAGAATGTTGTGTATTGTTTTAGGATTGATTTTTAAGAATGTTTAATTTTTGTTTAGTGAAAAAAAACAATATAGGTATTATTACTACAAAACCAAACGATGTGTTGATATAATATCCAAAATTTAAATGAAGTGTTATAAACCCATAATTAAACGAACCTGTTTTCTCCTCTATGTTCTTTCACTAAAGAAAGGGAACTTTCATGAAAGCTTTTAACAGATGAACATGGGAAACATTTTCATCTCGAAGATTTGTCATGCATGTCTGTTGATACCGGAGATATTAGGATTCATAGGAATTTTCAGGAGATCTTGAAAATGTATATACTCACAAATACAATTCTTCACGATTGCTGATGAAGGCAAGTAATTTATTTTGTCTGTTACTTTGTGTTTTCTACTAATAATTTCATCTTAACTGTACTCATAATTATAAACGTAAATTTAGTTTATGATAAGAAAATTAAAAAAAACAATGCCACAAGTGCAGTATATTTTTATAGCACTGTAAAATCCAACATATGGCCGCGTAACATCTCGTTTTCTTGGATTAATCCCCAGATTTACTCTGATTATTATAAAACAAATGATTTTTATTTGCACAAAAAAAACACCCGACCACTATGTTTGTTTTGATTGTAGATCGGTAAAAAAACTCTATCGTTTAGGCGATCACATTCTTTCGAACCCAATGATTATTGAAAAAGTTCCACGAGGAATTTATTCAATGGTAAGGATGTTTTCATAAATTGCCAATGATGTATTCAAAAACTTGGATTATGATGTAAAGGCCCGAAAACTCCATTATCTCTTCTTAAACATGGGGGTTATAACATTCAATTACTTTTCTGAAAATTTTTTCAAATGTAATGCTACTTGTGCATTGGTAGGTTTTGAAATATGAATTATAATAATCAAGTGGATCTAAATAGAACTGTAATTTTCCAAGGGTTTTTCTTGCTACCTGGAAAATGATAAAATGATGAATTTGATAATATTATCTTTTACCAAGTGGTTCTCGTATTCTTGTACTATTAACATCTATGGAAAGGTACATAACCCTTTCTACTGGCATTGTAATGGATAATCTGACTTACCACGTTTCTATTTTCTGGTATTCTTACGACGATGGATCGTGCCATTGGCGGTTCTCTTTGGATTTATAGGCTACACTTTATGAAATTCGGATTATAAGGACTAATAAAAAAAATCATAAACTTACAACCGCTTGCTACAAATAAGCCAATTTGGCAGTGTGTATGGACATCATTATTTTAAATCTAACAAAAAAATACTAGTATACGCTTTCTATGAATGTTTAACTTTATAATAATGGTTTCTTTATGTTACTTTTAATATGAGGGTTCTAATGGAATCAATTAAATGCGTTGCTACTTAAGTACTGCCCAACGACATCTGACACAATGAGCAAATACATCAGTGTCTTCCGGTGCAATACTCCTCGGTAAAATTGTAATGCTGTGTTGTGTAAGCAGCAAAACCAACAAATTTTTCTTGTTAAAAAGGGTTAATGTAAATAATTAGTTATGTTCCACTAAAACTGGATTCACTTATTTTTCAGAACACATTAAAATGCTTATTAAAAAACAAATATTTCATTGAATGTAATGTATTTAAGGCATGTAATTCATTTTAAACTTAAAACTGGGTATTCCTAGGAGTTAAACCATTTGGACCAGATCAAGTAGAAATATTGTATCGATATCATAATTATTTTTAATTGTTGGCTGAGCTTTAGCAAAGCCTAGGTCCACTGATGAAAGAGGTTGGAAAAAAATGTCATTTGTTTGGTTACATTTTTTTATGTCCTACGAACGATATATTGAAAAACGACCTCTGACCTGCAAAGACTTAAAATTTTGTGCATGAAGCTTCATTTAAATGAAGCTGGTAACACTGGAGTTTGGTGATGATGGGCAACTGTTTACTTTACAGGTTTTTGGACTGAGCTGTCAGCCAATCACATTTATATATTGGTCCTTATGAGGAACCATCGAGGCAATGAGCATGAGAAAATAGCATATTAAATTAAATTTTTTTATAAACTAAGTGCAATTGAATTGGGATGTGTTATTTTTAAAATTCATAGAGTGTAAAACGAAAAATAAATAGAAATGGAAAGTCAAGGTCCACAACGATTTGGACATCAGCGCACTCTTGCGTAATTTATATTTTTATTCCCTATCTCACAGGGAACTTTTTATTTATTTGATTCAGGGTTATGGAAAAGCCCAAAAAAAATGGGAATGAGAAATAACGTAGAATGTTGTATCATCGTTGGTAAAGATAACTCTATAAAAGATTTCATCTGTAGTTCTTTAAATCTTGCATAAAATTTTATCTTCTTCGTATGAAAAGAATAAGTTATATGATTGGTGCATGTCCAAACCATGATAATTTAACTGAGATGCAACTTTTGTTGTCAATGTTGTCTATTTTCACGTTCGGTTATCCCCGCAGAGGCATCTTGAGCATGAAAATTATTGTAGATTTGAAATTTGTATGGAAACCTCAGGCGAAACTTGTTACGCGACATGTAGGATGTGGGCGTTACCTCTCTGCCTTGGATATAATATAACCACCCATGTTTTGGAAAAAATATATGGCTAGCTTTATAAGGCGTTATAAAGCGAAGCCTAAAAACTCTGACGGGCTGAACAGTCTGTCCACCCGATTATCATCATAAAAGGGAACTGACCAAAATAGGGAAATGAATATTAATTCATTTATGTATAGATCTATACATAAGATGTTTGTGTTATGCCCAACTCCTCTGGATTTCCACGGCTGATAGTGTTAGCAAATAATTTTTCGTATTTTGGTTTTTATATAGGTAACCTTTGATAATAAACAGAGGAAAAATAGCAGAAATATAATATATTTGTAAATACTAGCTGAGTTTATTAAATAATTATGGAGATTTTATAATGTGACATTATTATCGCATGTAGTAGATGTATTCATTACATTAAAGAAGAAATGTGACCAGAATGAAAAACTGTTAAAATTTCGGTTACATGATTTTATTTACCGCAACTCTTTCGTTTGTAGTAAACATCTTTATACCTCACCGAATACTTTTTGTCTAAACACTGGAAACGGGTATGAAAAATTGTCGTAAAATGAAATCGTGAATGTATCGTCGTGAGGCAGGATATTTAGAAAATAGAAAATTTATTTATACTTTTCACTAGTATAAGTTCTATTAATGGTGCATGTCAATACCATAAAAATTTGGTCTAAGAGTCTTTTGCAGCATATCATTATGGGAGATAATTTTGGTCTGACAAAAAGGATGTAAAACATTTATTTTCGGTTGGGTGTGGGTGGTGCCTGATCAGTTCTATAGGGAGGATCTCGAGGACTGAAACCTGAACTATTTGAGGTTAGAAAAACTTGAGGCATGCAAACATAGGGGTTGTTACACCACTCGGGGGGATCTGGGCTATAATCCATATCTTGGCGGTTAATAATCAATCAACGAGGAAGTAAAAGAGGGACACTAATTAAATATACTGGTGTATATTAATTAAAACTACTCGTAATAAGTCTCTAAACGTAGTCTATGAAATGTTTCATTTCTTGTAAAAAAAGTAACGGACGGAATGGAGTCCAGAAGTTGGGAACGCGATTCTTTCCTAATGATAAAACTATTGTCTATGGGGTGCTTGGGAGTTCTCGATATTCCGCACTTTAAAATAAAGTGAGACAGATTGGGAAGTGCTGAAAATTAAATTATATTTTAGTGAAGGGAAAAGCAGGATTTCCGGACTTTTGCCTTACCCGTTCAGTGAAACAATAAATCTGTAAACAACACTACGTTTCGGTGAGATCTGCTATCTGAAAATAATACAAAGGTTAATATAAATATCAAAATCATACACAAAAGACGGTGTTGTGGCACGCCTAAGTTCCAGGGAATCACAACCCCCTTGTTGCTTGCCAACTTCCAACAATAACTCTAAAAACATGCACTTAATAAAAAAACTATTACCACAACACCATAGTAATTAAATACTGAACTACAGAATACAGGTCACAAATACAGTCTTCATTCGTCTACCAACAACCTACGACTGACCAGGAGGGATTATTGTAATCATGGCATACCGTTTCACGGCAGACAAAAAAAACAAGATGAGTTTTAACCTAGTTTGTTAAATTATGTATTAGGGTTAGTTATGACCTGATGAACGAGTATCAGATTGCTGTTCTCCGAAAAGGTAGTTTTACATAAATTATTGTATTCACTGAACGATGGAAAATGTCGGAAAAAAATCCTGTTTCCTTTCTCAATCCTTTCCAATCGTCAAAAAAATAACATTCAAACAAATGATAAATTATTGTGGTGGCTGGACATACACTAGGAGGCACACCTTTTAAAAAGTATATTGTAGGGACCGATATGATCATTGACTTTTGAACTGTATGATTTTCTAAGTCTGGCGCACAACGAACGATACCATTTGATTGAAATTGTAAAGATATTGAATTCTTAGTTACATATAAATCAATTTTAAGAAATTTCTATCAAATAATTTTTTTGGGGAATATATTCATGAAATATTGGAATACTGAGGATCTGCTCTCAGATACTTGAAAAACTTCGTGATTTGGAGGTAAATGATGATATCTCTTTCTTAAGTTTATCATATTGAAAATATTAGTCATGGACTCCATGGACCATTTTCTGTTAATAAATAATTATAGATTAACGCCTTTTTTAACGAGTATTTGAGCTCAAGGAAATAAACAAGGCGGGAAGTACAAGTGTTGGGTTTAAACCCCAATTGCTGGTAATAAAAACAACTTGTTAAAATGTTTTATATTATATAACATCATGGCAGTGTATAAATTATTATTAAACTAGTGTATAATATTATTAACTCATTAATGATTTTTGCAGTTCCAAACAGAAACTACCATATTTCTTACTGTTAGTGTAGAAATATAACTATATACGTTACTTTTTTTTTTTTTTTCTATATAAGTATTACTCCTAAGTAGGTCTTTCTGATCATAACTACCAACAGTTGGAAAAGGGATAGTATTTATTTCGGTGACATTTGGTCATCGTTAAACGGTTACAAAAACCCTTGTATCCTTTTTTGTAAACATAACGATGCGATTGGAATTTTTCCGAAATCTGTCTATCCTTTTTTAAAATAAACCTATTGGCAATAACAAAACTTTAAAAAGTAAATAGTTAATTTTTATTTGTTTCATTTTAAAATATTTTATTAAGAAAACGTATTGTATCTGTAACATGTTTTGTGACATTATAAATATGGAACGTATTTTTATTATTTAATTGCGGAAAGGGTTGTTAGTTCATTTCAGAATACTCTTTGGATTAAAAACTTGACCTTCAACTGCTTGCTGTTAGGTAATAAAGTAGCCTGTTAGCGTACGTGGACTTAGGGAAGTACTTAAAACGATGGTTCAGTTACGGTATTCAATATGATGCTTAACTTCAGCCTCTTTATGAAACCACATTAGGTTTTGGTCGTTTGGTCAGAAACAGCGATTTTCCATTCCATATTCATAAAGCTTTTCCCGGTTTTTGGAATA
>NW_025783186.1:0-30560 GCF_021130785.1 Homalodisca vitripennis | reverse complement strand
TGATTTGTATCAAAATCTTTAAAATTTTCCTATATAAATAGAAACATTTAACGCTGTTTTCTACATAAATTGTGCCTAATTTTTTATCAAATTTTGATAAAAATCCTTAGAAAAAACTACTGAATTATTGCTATTTTTTCAGCTTAATAATAAAAAGATATTTTACTAAAAAAGTAAAACTTGGCAGTTTTAAAATTTTCCCTAATTTAAATGGAGAGGAAAAAGATATCCTGCCCGTACTGCAAAAAAGATGTTTTTCGAACATCAATTTACCGGCGACATTATAAGTCGAAAAAAATCATCTAAAAAATAAAGATTAATTTTATGAATAAAGAAACTAAATTATTTGAAGACTTTGGGCTAAAGAAAATCAAATTGCCGATCACCAAAAAACATGTATAATATCAGAAAAATTGCGTGAACTAAAGAAAAACTTATTAAGGAAAGTAAAAAAGAATCTCAATCTATTTAAAGATGAAAAAAATTTCAATCAATCGCTTGTAGAAATTGTCCATTGAAACAAACGATAAAACTAAGTCTGAAATGATCGAAAGAAATTGACAAAACTCTTAAAATGAGAAACCTGAAAATATCAATTGATGTATGGAAGTTTTATCCTCAATACACGGGGTGCTTATTTTCCCAAGCAATACAAAACATTGTTTAACAAATTTAGTACGATAATTCCATGTTCAATTTCTCTCTAGCAAAATATCTTTCTATTTTGCGCCCCGGACGCATTAACATTAAAAGTTACAATAATTCGAAAAATTTCAAGAAAATGTTAAAAATAGTAAAGGATAATCTTCATTCTTTGTTGGAATGCGAAATACGAAAGAACATTTAGTGAACGGTGAAAACACAAACGTGTCCAATGTACTTTACTATAAAAGCAGACGAGATCTTTGACATAAACGACTTTATTACTAAGCAATTTAATAAATTAACACATCGAGAACAAACGAATCATCCAAATAAAGGTTCTGGATGGACATTAAAACGCTGTAAACAACTGATTTTGAGCCTTAATAAACACGAATTTATGAACGCAGGATCATATATCGATTTACCAAAGAAAATCAAAGATAAGAAAGCTTGTATAAATATCAAAAATAAAGATGATTATTGCTTTATTTATTCTATCCGATGTGCTATTGAAAAACCCGAAAGAGACTGCGAAAGATCAAAAACAATATGAAAAATTTGTAAATGACGAGATATTTTCAGGTTTCGAGTATCCAATGTCTTTAAAAGATATACAATTATTTGAAAAACGAAGCAGTAAAGCAAAGTATAATTATCCGAAAATGTCTGTAAATGTCTATAGTTTTGATGAAAAACTCAATATTGTTCCGTTGCAAATTTCAAGAAGTTTATGACGCCAAATTAGAAAATCAATTTATTGTATGTAAAACAAGATGAAAAATCTCATTATGTTTTTGATAACAGATTTAAACAAACTTGTATTTTCTCAGTTATCTAAGTGTAAAAATAAAAAATTTCTATGCAGAAGATGTTTAAGCCATTTCTACAAATCTTGGAGATTTAACAGATCATTTAGAAATTTGTAAGCAACATGAAGTTTGTAAACCAGTTATGCCGTTTCCTGGTCAAACACAACTAAATTCACTAATATCAAAAGAAGTTTTAGCCATCCGTACGTTATTTATATGGAATTTTGAAAGCATATTAGAGAAGATTCCCACATGCAAAAACAATCCGCAAAAATCGATCACAACCAAGATTCAGAAGCACATTCCATATGGTTTTACTCTATACTTAGTGTCTAATGTGACCAATCGTATGTACAAGCCGATATGTTATCGAGCAAAAAATGAAGAAGATTTGCCAAATGTTCCTGCAAAATTGTTTGAAGAACTTAATAAAATTATCGAAATACATAGCTAAAAAGTATAATATCTAAGAATAAAATTCCTATGAAATTGACCGAAGAAGAAGAAATTGCAATATCAAAATTCAAATCTTTGCCATATTTGTGAATGTGAGTGAAAAGAATGGAATTTGGTTATAGAACCGTGAAATAATATTTTAGAGGCTCGACTAAGAAGGACCCACTTCACACTAGGCAGTGAAGACGCCGACGAACATTACCACTGATTTTAACAAGAGTTCACTAGGTTACACATAATGAGTTTTATGAACAGTGCATATTCAAATAAAGTGTATAAAATAAACTGTTACCTTTATTTTTCATGAGAGGTACCTAACCGTAGTCTGCTGTTGTTTGAGGGCCAGGTTGTGATCAGTAAGTGTTGGAAATAGGCTGCTGTCTTGTAGGCAGGCGTGAAGACGGAAGATGTCCTTCACGGATTCACTCACGCACAATACGACCGCAAACGAATAGGTTCATAACACTGTGGCCAGTCCTGTAGAGCACGGTAGACGCGGGTGTCCGGGAGCAGAGACGTTTCTGGTAGAGATTGCCAATCCAGAGCACTGACTTTAATGTTAATGTAAATGTACAACAAATAGAATAAACTAATATTTAAATGAGAGAGTAACACATGGGGGAGAGAGTTAAGTATGGTAAGCAGTGGCTAGAGAGAGTACATAAGTGCCCCAGGCGGGATCGAGAGTATAAAGAGCAAGCGTGCCGTACGCTTGCAAGGTAGGCAATTGATAAGTCAACCGTTGTGATTGGGTTGGTGAGTTTACAGTAAACAGCTGATTCGGGAAACAATGGTTCATTGGTCTGTCACTGTACGTGGAATATTTTAATCCAGTAAGGAATGGTATTGTAGGCACTAGGCCGCAGAAAGAGATATAGAATTAATGTAGTAATATACAATTTAGTAAATAAAGGCAAATATAGAGTATAAGTTGCACAAAAAAAATATATACATAATTATTATTCAATAAAAGTAGCCTTTTCATATTAGGCAAATAAAAACAAGTTTATTTAATGCAATAAATACTTAACATACCGGCCGCCTTGAATCACCTTTGGGATTCAATGAGAGAAAGAGCAACATAGGCTCAAATTACAAAGGTTATAGGCGGTGGTAGAGAGACAGTTAATTAATTGTAGAGGTGAGGTAAGAGAAACACCTTCACTGCTGGACGAGTGAGAGTTCCACTTGAGGTCTTGAGATGTACCACTCGAACTGTACCATCTTGTCCTGGAGTGACATCAGTGACCCGTGCAAGGGGCCATGAGAGAGCGGGAGTATCCTGATGCACCAGGACGAGGTCTCCAGGTTGGAGGTTGCGGGAAGGAGTGCTCCACTTGAGGCGCTGCTGAAGAGCTCTGGAGATATTTGACATGGACATGGTCAATTAGGAGGTCCACGACAGGGTGCTTCTTCTTGGGCAGGATGCACGGGTGTAGACATGTTCGGCGGGAGGTCAGCGTGGCGCAGTCTGCCGCCGACGCGGGAGAAGTCCATCCGGACCCTGGAATGGGGCGAGGCGTTGAAGTCTGGTAGAACAACGTCTTTCGGTCCCCGCAGTAGAGCCAGATCTTCAGTGAAAGCTTCCTCTTGCACGGTCCTTGAAAATTCGCAGCTGGGCGGAGTCCCGTTCTGTCTTGGATAGAGAGGTCCGAAGTGGCGGTTTGGTGAACGACAGTTGTGGATAAAACGCAAAGACGTAGGCCATCACGTGCAACAATTTCCTCCAGGAAGAGTACTGGATGAGGAGGTCCCACGTAGGCGGTGCTGTGGCCAAGGCAATGACAGGAGTGGAATGCTTCAGCTCCCCTAGCTCCTCCAGAGAGACCGAGTACAGGCTGGAATCAGTATCTGGCCAGGCCGAGGAGGTGGAGACGCAACCAGTCGGGTCCATGCCACCAAAGGGGATGATCCACCAATTGAGAGGGAAGGATCCCACGGGAGGCGCAGTCAGGCAGGATTGGAAGCACTAGGTATGTAGCGCCAGCAATCCACAGCCACAAGCTCTTGAGTTTGCGCCACACGATTAGCCACATATGTTTTGAGGCGATAAGAAGGTTGTTTTTGATCAACGCGAGGATCACAGTAGAGTCGCACCAGCAGACAATAGAACCAAACTTGTGGGTGGGAGCTAATTGAGTAACACAATATTTCACAAGTTGGGCCAGGAGATGAGCTGCGCATAGCTCCAGTCGGGGCAGCGTCACTCTTTTGAGAGGAGCGACGCGAGTTTTAGCCATAACTTGGCTTACGTGCACCGTGTCATTGGAGGTAGAGCGGATGTAGACTACAGCAGCATAGCCTAGTTCTGAGGCGTCAGAGAAACCGTGCAAGTCCCAGTGAGTAGCAGCAGAGTAGGGGATAGCACGAGGAATTGTAATAGTAGCAACGTGCTTAAGTTCAAATAAAAATGCGTGCCATTTTTTGTATATTTCTGGAGGGAGCGGATCATCCCAATCTATGCCAGAAATCCATACGAGTTGCATGATATTTTTTGCGAGCATTATGCAAGGCGCCAAAAAACCACAGGGGTCATAGACTTGAGAAATGAGACTTAACACTTTACGCTTAGTGGGGTTTTCACAAGAAAAATTAAAGTTAAACGTAAAAGTGTCAGTCAGAGGGGTCCATTTTAGGCCCAAAATAGAGAAATGAGGCTCCTGAGAGGGTTGCAGAAAAACTGGGATTTCCCGATGATCTTCAGGAAGGTGTTGCAGAAGTCTCGGAGAGTTCGAGACCCATTTCCGGAGCTCAAAGCCACCGAGCCGAAGGAGTTTGATGAGTTGATCTTGAAGTTCAGCGGCGAGTTCTTCAGTCTCAGATCCGCAAGATCAGGTCGTCGACGTAGCTCTGGTGCTTGAGAATCTCAGCAGCCATGGGGGTAGCGGTGACCTTCGTCTTCTGCCGAATTGATGTAGCGTTTTGATGGCCAAGTAGGGTGAACAGTTTCAGCAGGCCGTAGGTAACTGTCGTGAGCTTGAACGTGGACATCAAGTCGGTAGGGGTGATCACGCCATAATATCAGTTGAAAATGTTGATCGTCAGGATGCATCTTGATTTGGCGGTACATCTGTCTGATGTCACAAGAGAACACTACGTTCTGAAGGCGGAAGCGCAGAAAGAATGTCACAAATATTATTTTTGCAGCTTAGGATCCGGTCAACAGAGTGTCGTTTGAGAGAGAGTCCGGAACTGGTTTTGGCACTGGCGTCAAAAAAACGACGCGTAGTTTGGTGGTGCTTACTTTGTGCCTTAAAAACACCGTGGTTGTGGCAGATAGTAGTGGGGAGTGCTTAAGTCAGGAGTAGGGCAGCCCTGCATATGGCCTAGAGAGAGATATTCAATGTATAAAATCAGAATATTAAATTATAATACTACTCCACATTAGTGGGGAGCGTGGAGCTTGCGCTCGAGTGAATAGAGTCTACTTTCAGCATGAACTTTGGAACTTCCCAGATGAGTACTGGTGTCCTTGAAAGGGAGGCGGACCATATATCGACCCTCACGGTCCCTGGAGTGCGTGGTAGAAAAATATTCATCGCATTGAGTTTCCTCTGCAGACCTTTTACTGGGAGCAGGCAGTTCCTCTTGTGTCCAGAAACGCTGCAGAGAGGCGTGGAGGTCCACCTCAGCAATCGAGAGAAGAGAGACAGCCATAGTAGAGACAGACTGCGTCAGTGGTGTGCAGGGGAGCCGTCCCCATCAGCACGAAACCAAAACAGGTGCCCAGGGCGTGAGGTGTAAATTGAGACCAAGAGAGTAGGTCTCGTGAGTAAGAATATGTGGAAATAGCGCTCCACCAATAAGCACGTCCAATGCCCACCAGGGAGGTGGAAGGTTGGGATCAGCCAGTGTAATATTTTTAACCTTATTCACATGACCTCCTGAGATATTTGCACTCGTGGGAGATCTACAGTGATTTGTGGCAATATGTGGAACGAGTGCGGGGCGGCAACTGGGTGGCCAGCAAGAGTTTCCACGCCCAGAGTTAAAAATCCGCGTGTGTGAGCAGAGGTTTGAGAAAGGCCGGCGACATTAATAGTGGCCGGACGGCGCTGTGTACCCAACAGTTGGGAGGCTTTCTCGCTAATAAAATTTAGCATGCTTCCTGAATCAATTAAGGCACGAAAGACATAAGCTTGTCCGTTAGAGGCGGTGAGCTTGACAAGAGAAGTACCCAGAAGAACCGTGGTACTAGGGGCGAGGTCTTGATGCAGTGTGCCATGAGCGTGTAGTGTGGTGTGTTCGGCCGGGCTAGGAGGTGAGAGCGCTGTGGTCGCAGGCGAGGGGCGGACAGCAGGTGTAGGTGTTGCACTGCTCTGTGCAGGCCGGCCGCCGTCACGGCCGTTCTCCACAACGGGACGAACGCGGTCCGATGTACTAACACTGGACCGTGTTGGCCGATCAGTGAAGTGTAGCAAGGTATGATGACGACCACGACATGTTTCGACACGTGAATTTAGACTGACATTCACTTAATCTGTGCGTCCCCAAACAAGAAGAACAGCGGTTGTGCTGTTTAATAATCCCGTGCCGTTCTTGAGGTGTCTTTTGGCCGAAGCTGGGACAGCCATAAATTTTATGACCGCTCTGATGGCAATAAAAACATGATGGGCCTTGTTTTATAGGCCGAGGAGGGTGGAGAGGAAGCCGCTAACAAGCTCACGTTTTTAAGAGACGGTTTGGGTTTATCAAATCTGGGTTTTGACCCAAAATAAGAACTTGAAGCGTTCTTGGGGTCCACAATATTGTCATGTAGACTACTGTCCTCAATGTGGCTGCATTCCAGGTTGAGAAACTCAATTATTTGTTTCAACCGAGGGCAAAGTAATGAAGCTCTTCCTTTTTTCGAAAACTGTTCTAGGCGTGTGACCATCCGATTATCAATCTTGCGTAATAACAAGGCTGAGAGAAGTGGGTTGTTACTAGTGATGTCATTGTTTAGTGCTTTAAGTGATTGCGTATGTTCGTGAAAAAGATTAAGGAAAGCACGGATATTCTTCACAGATGTGCTGGAGATGACAGGAAGGTCTAGTATTTGATTTAAATGTAGTGTGAGTAGACGCCTAGTATTATGGTAGCGATCCTTCAGCAGCTGATAAGCGATTGCATAATTTTGCTCAGTTATATTTAGCGACTTTATCAGAGAGAGTGGTTCGCCTGAAAGCACGCTCAAGAGATATTGAAATTTCATTACATCGCTTAAGTGCGCATTGTTGTGTACGGCTTGTTCATAAACGTTGATGAACGTACAGAAGTCCAAGGCAGCTCCGTCAAAAGTTTTTAATTCCAATTTCGGTAGCCGGACGTTGACTTGAGGGGAGGCAGGCGGAATAGTTTCGCTTTTATTAGCTTTAGCTTGTCTCTTGGTCTCAATCATAAGCACGTTAGCAGAAATGTAATCAACTAAACTCGTCCCACGCTCGCTAATGCGGAATAGTTAGGTGTATAGTCGGCATCCACTTTTAATTCCAACTCGTGGCACAAGTCTAATATTGCTGAAAATTCCTGTCTAAGTCTCTGAATAGATTTAGCTCTGACAAGCAACTGCTGAAGTATATTTGGATCGGAAGTCTTCTTAGTTAAATCATAGATACTTTGTATCTGAGAAAAGAGGTGTTCTCGGCTTTGCATTGGCCACTTTAAGAGACATCGCCATGTTGAAAGTGTTTGTAGAAAATTAATCAATTTGAGTAAAACTTCAAAGGTGAAAAGTAAACAAAATATTGTCCTCTTGAATTGAGGACAGTGATAAAAATAGAAACTAAATTATTTTCCTCTGAAGTATTTTCCCCCAAGAAATAAGAATTATCTAAACAATATAATACAATGAAAAACAATTTAAAAAATATTGTTCAGTTTTTTGAGGTAAAAACTCAATAATAATGCAATAAGTAGAGTAGGCTCGTATAGGCCTATAGTATAGTTTTGTTTCGAGAAAATAAAAATACACTGTTATTATGGAAAAACGTAAACAAGACAAGTTGTTATTAAATAATAAACAACAATTAAGGTTATTGTTGAGCTAAATTCAGCTATAATGTAGCAGAGGCTCTGGAAACATTATGCGCACGTACTACATGTAAACTGTCAGTGGTAAAGTATGGTAGTGTTGTGACAGTAACCATAAACCATGCATACATATGCGTGAGCAATGTTCAAATAGAAATTATAAATAAACAATTGTGAGCAGTAAGTAGCTTTTTTTTTTCTTTTTAAGCTGAGACTAGAATATAGTGTTGACAAAATAAACATTTAATTTTGCAATAAGGGTGCAAGTCCTGCTCAAGGTAAAGTGTCAATAACCAAGATTGTTTTATATTTAACCTGCTTAGAATAATGCGTATTACAAGTAGGGCTGATAACCAGCAAGTATTGAGAAGCGGTAACCATTAAACACAGTAATCAGTTCACCTGTGCTGTAACAGTCTGAAAGCTTGTTTGTCAACAAAACAATGCAGTCGACAGAGCACCACAGCTGATATGATCAGACGTCACAGCTGATATGATCACAGCTGATATGACTGGAGAGGGGATTGGAAAATCGATATGCACGGACTTTGCAATCGTGAAAGAACCTGAAACCACACTTTGAAATATGCACTGTATATAGCTTATAAGAGTTGAGATTGCACTGATATTCACCAATGGACTAAAGTTCTTATTATCCGGCTCGCTAAGGACCATGAAAAGAATGGAATTTGGTTATAGAACCGTGAAATAATATTTTAGAGGCTCGACTAAGAAGGACCACCACTTCACACTAGGCAGTGAAGACGCCGAACACACTGATTTTAACAAGAGTTCACTAGGTTACACATAATGAGTTTATGAACAGTGCATATTCAAATAAAGTGTATAAAAATAAACTGTTACCTTTATTTTCATGAGAGGTACCTAACCGTAGTCTGCTGTTGTTGAGGGCCAGGTTGTGATCAGTAAGTGTTGGAAATAGGCTGCTGTCTTGTAGGCAGGCGTGAAGACGGAAGATGTCCTTCACGGGATTCACTCACGCACAATACGACCGCAAACGAATAGTTCATAACACTGTGGCCAGTCCTGTAGAGCACGGTAGACGCGGGTGTCCGGGAGCAGAGACGTTCTGGTAGAGATTGCCAATCCAGAGCACTGACTTTAATGTTAATGTAAATGTACAACAAATAGAATAAACTAATATTTAAATGAGAGAGTAAACACATGGGGGAGAGAGTAAGTATGGTAAGCAGTGGCTAGAGAGTACATAAGTGCCCCAGGCGGGATCGAGAGTATAAAGAGCAAGCGTGCCGTCGCTTGCAAGGTAGGCAATTGATAAGTCAACCGTTGTGATTGGTTGGTGAGTTTACAGTAAACAGCTGATTCGGGAAAACAATGGTTCATTGGTCTGTCACTGTACGTGAATATTTTAATCCAGTAAGGAATGGTATTGTAGGCACTAGGCCGCAGAAAGAGATATAGAATTAATGTAGTATATACAATTTAGTAAATAAAGGCAAATATAGAGTATAAGTTGCACAAAAAATATATACATAATTATTATTCAATAAAAGTAGCCTTTTCATATTAGGCAATAAAAACAAGTTATTTAATGCAATAAATACTTAACAGTGAGGGTTTTGATAATCAAACAAGAAAAAAAGTACGAGATCATTGTCATTTAACAGGTAAATTTAGAGGTTCAGCTCATTTATCTTGTAACTTGAATCTCAAATTTCCACAAAATATTCCAGTTTTCTGCCACAATATGTCATGTTACGATACTCATTTGTACATAAAAGAATTGGCTAAACAGTATGGTAATGTTGATTTGATCGCAAACACCACCGATGAAAAATACATAAATTATTCTGTAAATTCTGGATATGGATATGAGTTTGAAGATGATAAACCAAGAAAGTTCATCAAGTTTTCATCCGTAGATACGTTCAGATTTATGGCATCGTCTATAGAAAAGTTAGCTAAAAACCTCAAAAAAGATGATTTCAAACATACAAATCATTTTATACAAGATGGTCTGAAACGCAATTCTAGATAGACAACCAAATGACGAAGAAGAAATCTTTAAAATTCTATCTGGAAAAGGCATATTTCCTTACGAATTTATCGATAGTATTGAAAAACTTGATTACACAGAAGAGCTAAAAATTCAAGATATTCTATTCACTTTTGACAGATGAGAGCATATCTGAGAAAGATTTTCAACACTACTTAAATGTATGGAACAAATTAAAAAGTAAAAAAATCTAGGAAATTACTCCGATCTCTATAACATTCAAGATGTTCTATTGCTCGCTGATATCTTTGAAAATTTTAGGAATATTTGTTTGAATTGCTATAAACTTGATCCAGCACACTATCTAACAGCTCCCAGTCTTGCATGGGATGCTATGTTAAAATTAACGAATATAGAATTACAATTAATTAGTGATTATAATATGTATTTGATGATCGAAAAAGGTATTCGCGGAGGCATTTCTCAATGTATTAAACGATATGTTAAAGCAAATAACAAATATTTGAAAGATTTTGATAAGACAAAACCTGAAAACTATCTGTTGTACGTCGATGCAAACAACCTTTATGGGTATGGACTTATGCAAAATTTACCATATAACGAAATCAAGTGGATGGATCCTAAAACGTATACAACAGCAGAATGGAAAGAAACAATTTTGGAACTCACTGGCGACGAAGATTATGGATATATTTTAGAAGTTGATCTTGAATATCCAACAAATTTGCATGAACATCACAAAGATTTACCTCTTGCTCCAGAACATTATAACAACAAACTTTGCACAACTCTACTGGATAAAACTGAATACGTTGTTTCATTCTAGAAATTTGAAATTCTATCTAGAACAAGGTATGATTTTAAAACATGTGAATAGGGTTATTGCGTTTGATCAGAAACCTTTCATGAAAGAATATATCGATTTTAATACTAGTATGAGAAACCAAGGCTATAAGTGACTTTGAGAAGGACTTTTATAAGCTTATGAACAACTCGGTTTTTGGAAAATCGATGGAAAATGTAAGAAATAGATGTGATATTAAACTAGGAAACGAAGAATTTTCAATGAAACAAGCTAAGAAAACGAATTTCAAATGTTTCAATATCTTTGACGACAACTGTATAGCGAGTCACATGTACAAACAAAAGGTTAAATTTAACAAACAAACCGATTTACATAGGATTTTCAGTTCTCGACCTCTCAAAATTGCTAATGTACGAGTTTTATTACAACAAATTAAAGAAGTTTGATCCAGATTTGAATCTGTGTTACATGGATACAGACAGTTATTTTCTAGAATTGAAACGAGATCCTTTTAAAATTATTAAAGAAAATATAGAGGACTTTGATACGAGCGATTATCCAAAAGATCATGAATGTTTCACTACTAAAAATAAGAAGGTAATAGGGAAATTCAAAGACGAACTAAATAGCGAGATATTAGAAGAATTTTGTGGTTTAAGATCAAAGATGTACTCGTACAAATATCTAGACAAAAATCCAGTTAGGTGTAAAGGAATTAAGAGAAGCGTTGTAAATAAAACAATAAATATCGAAAACTTGAAGAGATGTTTGTTCGAAGATAAAGAAGAATTTAGGGAGATGACTGTAATAAAAAGCTATAAACATGAATTGTACACAGTTACCATAAACAAGCTGGCACTGAACGCTAAAGATGATAAGAGAATCGTTCTAGAAAATAAGATCGATACAGTACCTTATGGCTATAAAAATGAAGCAAAATCTGATATATTAGATGAGTTAAATAAACTTGGAAACTTTGACATGTAAATGGAAGATGATTTGATTCACTGCCACAAATGCAAGAAAAAAACGAAAAATATAGATTCTAAAATCGTTTCAAACTCAAAACGGGTTGTATAGAATTGCAGCAAAATGTTCAAAATGTAAGACAAATAAGAGTAAATTTATAAAGAATCCAAATGAAAAACAAGTAAAGAAAGAATCTAAGAATAAGGAAGAAATCGAGATTGAAGCTAGAGAAATTCATGCACCAGTACGAAAGAAGTTTAAAAAGAGAAAAAATTATAACATTAGGAATTGACGATTTATGGGCAGCAGATTTAGTTATAATGTCTAACTATTCAGATCAAAATGATGGATTTAAGTATATGTTAAATGTTATTGATACTTTCTCAAAATATGCTTGGTCAAGAGCTATCAAAAGAAAAAACGGCAAGGATATTTCAAAAGCTTTCGAAGATATAGTAAAAGATGCCATAAGGATCAATCACAAACCTCCTAACCTACTTCATACAGATAAGGGTTTAGAGTTTAAAAATAAAGAATTTAACGATGTGTTTTTGAGGAAATACAACATTAAGATTTATCATACTGAAAACGAAGAGAAATCAAGTATTGTAGAGAGATATAACAGAACTCAAAATGAGAGAATGAAAGTAATTTTTTGGAGATTAATAAAAACTTTAAATGGATCGATATTCTTCAAGAAATCGTAAAGAACTATATACGATACTGTTCATAGCACAATCAAAATGAAGCCTAAAGACGTAGATAAAGATGCAGAAAAAGAGTTATTAGAGTCGGTTTTTAAGTATGTTCCACCAGAAATTCACACGAAAACTAAATTTAAAGTCAATGATCATGTAAGAATTGTTAGTAAAAAACAAACATTTTCGAACAAATATAAGAACAATTGGTCAAGAGAAATCTTTGTGATTTATCAAATTAATAACACAGATCCTGTAACTTATAGTATAAAAGATTTAAATAATGAAGAAATAACCGGAAAGTTTTATGAATATGAATTGAGAAAGTCAAAGATTTTTTCTATATAAATGGAGGCTCAAAAGAAATGTTCAATGTGCAAAGAAATAAAAGGTTTTGAAGCTTTTTATAAAGATAAAAGTAGAAAAGATGGAATTATTTATAATTGTAAAGATTGTTATAGGAAGTATCATAAAGAGCTGTATGATAAAATAGAAAAATTAACTTTGGAAGAGAAAGAATGTCTTAAATGTAAAGAAACTAAAAAAATTTCAGAGTTTAATAGTCATCACTATAGTAGAGATAAGAAAGACTCATATTGTAAAGATTGTGTAAAGAAGAATCACCATAGATTATATTATGAAGATACTCAATGTGAATGTGGAAGAACTATAAAATGGTTAAATAATTATCAAAAACATTTACAAACAAAATATCATAATTCAAGAGTTTTTAGTAAAATTGAGTAACATTTTCATCGTGTAATTTAGATATTCTATAAATCAGTCGAGATTCAGTCATATTTGTGGTAAAATGATTTCCGTTGTATAAGATATTCAAAGATTCTTTCATTTGGTTATACAGATTGATAGAATTTGGTTCGTCATCAATGAACAAAATCTCTAATTCAGGATAATTTATTTTTAGATGTTTTAATCGGTTTGGTATTTCTCGTTTCTGAGCTCTGATAACGTAATAAGGATATTCCCACATGTGATTCTTCTTAATTAACACAAAAACATGGTGTTTTTTTCTTATCAAAATCTTTACAAACAAGATCTGGTTTCATTAACTTCATTCGCAATTCTTGATTCTCTATTTTCAAGGATTTCATTTGACCTGAAATTTGTAACTGTTTTTTATTTCATCTTTTAACTGCTTATTTTCGTTTTTGAGTTTGTACTCACCATATTTTCTAATGGAAGGTAATACTTCTTTCGTAACCCAATTTTTAAACAATTTCGCTTCTGGTTTATGCGATCTCAAAATTAAAGAATAAAGTCCAGATTCATTAACGAAAACAGTGTTATTTTGGAAGTTTGAAGGTAAGCTATTTATAGCCCCCCTTATATTTAGATTAAAATAGAAGTTTTTATCATCTTCGTCAACGTTTGTTCTGATCGTTTGCATAGTATTTTCATATTCTAGAATTTTTGCTACGTCTTTAGCCTTAAACCAGATCACATTGTTTTCGTCAACAATCGTAAAGATATGTTTGTTATTGAATTTTAGTTGATTATTGAGTAGGTCTACAACTGACTCCATTTAGATAGAAAAAAATTTAACAAGCAATTTTTTATTTTGAGTATAAAGTCCAGATTCATTAACGAAAACAGTGTTATTTTGAAAGTTTAAAGGTAGTCTATTCAATAGACCCCCTTGATTTATGTCTTTAAACATTGATTTATCATCATCAACGTTTAATATTATTGCTTGTCTCGTGTTTTCATATTCTAAAATTTTTGTAAGAGCGTCGAATCGACGCCCTTGTCAGAATCTATGTTTTCAAAGCTTTTTTTGTATTTTTCTTTAACATTGTCTTTATTCGTATTTTTTGTGAATATTTTGTGAGGTGGCCCTCGAGGGCTACCTTATCTTTTAGATAAAAGTATTGGTATTTATCATCATTATCAACTCGTTTTGAAAGTTTGAAGGTAAGAACGATTCGTTCCCCCCCTTGATTCATCATTCTTTCGACAATCTTAAATATATTGTTGTTTTACTCTCATTATTTATTAAATTTCCCTCAGAGTCTTGTATAGTTAGAACGATTTTTTGAATTCTTTTAATATTTTTTCTAATTGGAATATAATCGATTTCATTCGGTTTTTCACTGATTTTTGATCCATAAGCAACATTTGGGAAAAAAGTGTACAAAATTTCAGATTCTTTGTGTAAATGTTCGGTATATGATTTTCAAAACTAGGTTCAACGAGATTGCAGTGCACTTCAATTACATCGAAAGGTCTAAATTTTGGCGTTTTATTTCCTAAATATACCTGATTTGGCTCAATAGTTTCTTGAACAAACCCTAACAAATCTAAAATAATTGCTGAAAACATTATTCTTACTGGTGATTTTATTTGAATTTTATTAGAGAGATAATTTTTTTGCATTTCAAACTTGTTTTCGTCAAAGTTTAAAGATTTATCTGATTGTTTGAATGTTTTCAGATAATTTTTAAGGGAATTTTTTATTTGATCGAAAGTATAATATCCTTTGTTTAAACCATAATATTTTGTTATGTTCTTCTCACTAAATCCTATACAATAAGGAGAACTTTCACTAATATTTATTACAAAATTGTCAGAATAAAAACCGCTTAAACCGATAAAATAATTTGATTCTTCCTCTAAGTGTATAGGATGTTCCAAGTTTAAAACTAATTTAGAGCTTTCTGAAGTCAACTTGAACAGCTTCATTTTAGCTATTTAAATGGAGAAATTTTTAAAGCAAAAAGATCAGATAAAACTTCAAACGTTTGAAGAAAATAAGAAAGATCAACCAATCAGATTGTTAATTGTTGGTTCAAGTGGATGTGGAAAAACAACTTTATTATTGAATTTTTATCTACAATAGGTTGATTCCTTATTCCAATTTGTATGTTTTTAGTAAATCTTTAGAACAAGACGCTTATAAAAAAATTGCAAGAAAGATTTGAAAATATTGAGAAAAACTTAAGCAAAAAGGTATCACATTTTTATAATGCCTCTGAGGACATAGTTCCATTAAGCGAGTGTAAACCCAATTCGTTAATCGTTTTCGATGACTGTATTTTATAAAATCAAGACGTTATTAAGGAATATTTCGTAATGTCTCGTCACAAAAAATATCTCTTGTAATCTATCTTTTCCCAATGCTTTTCAAAGGTTGATAAACAAGTTATTAGAAATAATTTGAAAATGTTGTGTGTTTTTAAGCAAGACGATCACTATTCGAGAAAGATTTACAACAATTATGTGGGATCTGATATGAGTTTTAACCACTTTAATGAATTATGTGATAAAATTTGGAAAGAAGACTATGGATTTTTAACTATTAATTTAACTTTGAAGCCTAAAAATGGTAAATATTTGAATAAATTTTCTAATATAAATGCTGCTCAGTGGTCTGGCAAATCTACTTGATAAAATATTTGTTACAATTATTTTTACATTATCTTTACTTTTTATTTACATTATGAAAACAACTGAAAAACGGTAAATCTGTTCACGTTTTTACGTTCCAAGTTCACGTTTTTTACGTTCCACGTTCACGTTTTACGTTCCACGTTTCGTGTTCCACGTTTCAAAATTTTCCTAAATAAATGGTGAACGTAACTTCTGAAGAAGCGAAAAAACTTGATCAAATCGAAAAGAAATTAATCAAAGAATTTAAAGAACAGATTCGAATTGATGAAAAAGAACAAGAATTTATTCAAAAAATTAATCAACCTGTAACATCTGCAATAATAAAAAATGTTGAGGGCAAAATTGAAAATGTTTTAAGCGATAATCAAAATTTGATGAATTTGGTTCCAGTTGTACGACAATTTGCTGATATTTCGATACCAGAATCTGAGTTTGAATTGCCAAAATTACCATCTTCAACACCATTTAGACCTCGAAATCATTGAAGACTCTACCATAGTTGAAACCAATAAGTCCTGGAACAACGGATATAATAATTGGTGAAATTGGTAAAAAATTTCCTTCCTAGAGTAAAAGATGATAAATTTGGTTTGTATTGGGATAAAAAAAAGAAAAGTTTTATGATTGGAAATTTGCCCGTGAAATTTTGAACATAATGATATCATTATTAATGAAAAAACATATGAAGGAACTCAAGGTTTATGGAGATTATTAACAGAATATGACGCTCCAAAAGATAATTTATATTCTGAAGAAGACTTGAAAAAGTATACAGAAATTTTATGGGAATCTGACTCAATTTACAAAAAATAATGATCCATCTACTAAGAAGCCTAAGTCAAGTAGAGGTAAAAAATATATCAATTTGATTAAACCAATTTGGGAAAAACGAATCGAAGGATCAGGTGTAAGAAAATACAATGATAATAAGATTGAGTACAGATATATCGACGATTTGACAAAACTCGATGGAATTATTAATTATATTTATGCTCAAGAGAAGGCTGGAAACAACAATTTTTTGAACGAAAAGAAAGCGATTAAAGATTTTATTTCGAACAAACTTGATGAATTGATTGAAAAACCTGATGGAATTAAATATTTAAAGCGAGTTTTGCCAGCAATAAGTTCATCTATGATTGAAGGTAGCGGACTTTTGAATGATTTTATCAACAATTTACCTTTTGAATTACACGTACCAACTTATCAGTATCTGGGGCCTGGCACAAAACTCGAAAAAAGACTACAAAGAGGAGATCCTGGTATAAATAAATTAGATCAAGCTGCTATGGAACACGATATTTTTTATGCAAAACATAGTGACACAAATTCCCGGACATATAGCAGATAAAGTTTTGCAAGATAAGGCAATGGATAGATTTTTATCAAAAGATGCTAGTTTAGGTGAAAGATTTGTTGCACTTCCAACAGTTGGAGCAATGTTTTTGAAGAGAAAACTAGGAATGGGAATTGAAGAGAACTTGAAATTTTAACTATATAAATGGAGGTGAACGTAAATTTCAGCAAAAATCAGAAAGAAAAAATAAAATCCGCTTTTAAGAAAAAAATACCCGTTAGTATTCAATTTAAAATAGATCAACTAAAAAATGGCGAAGATAAGATATTTTTAAACAAATAGACAATACAATAAACTCGAAAAACATAAGAAAAACAATAAAGGAACCAGAATAGAATTTTTCTTATAACCAGTTGAAAGAACTTAAAAATGGTGGACTTTTGAAAGATTTATTAGATTTTGGAGAAAATATTCCAGTTGTTAAAAATGTTGTTCCTTATGTTCGTAAAGCTGCTCCAATCGTTAAAAAGGATGTGATTCTTATTGTTCGAAACATTTTAAATTGGTTAGATAAAGAGTTGGAAGATGTTACAGGATCTGGATTAGATGAAAAAAACTTTGAATTACGTGAAATCAAACATTGAAAAAAAAAAATTTAAACCTTTAACATTCGGGGAATTGGAAGAAATCTGCAAAAATATTAAACATTTTAGAGGAATTTTCATGAGAGATACATTACCTGAAAAAGTTAAGAAATTTGAATGTGGAATTGTGAATTTAGACTCGATTATGGGAAGTGGAACGCATTGGATTTGTTATTATAAAAATGATAAGAATGCATGTTTATTTTGATTCGTATGGAAGAATTGAGGACAAACCACCTATAGAATTGATTAAATATTTGAAACAATCAAGCGTCTACTACAATGATTCTCAGATTCAAGATTATAAAGATCCCCCAGTTTGTGGTCATTTATGTGTTTTTGTTTTGAATGAACTGAGTAATGGTAAAGATTTTAAAGAAGTTGTTTAACAAATTATTGCTTAATAAATATGGATTCACAAAATATTTTTTGACGTATTTGGAACACAAATTATTCAAAATGTAGATAATAGTTTTGAATTTTGATAGTTTGAGAAATGAGTTTGATAACAAGTTAGAAAATTTATTACAAAACCTTCCAGATTCAGATATGTTTGCTGTCGAGATTGAAGATTTTAAAGCAGAATATGATAACAAACTTGCAAATTTCATGAGTTCAAATGAAGTTGCTGATAAAATAAAAACATTGGAAAAAGAAGTTGATGATGGTGTAAAAAAATTATTTACCAATTTAATGTCTCACATCGAAAAAGCTGATGAAATTACTGAAGCGATCAAAGTTGAAAAGAATTTATGTTAGTTTGGCTAATAAAAAAAGAATTGTCGGTGTTCGACCTGGTATTGACAAACATGATGTTGTTGTTAAAGAGCAAATTTTAAAACCTCTAAAATTATCAGAAAACATCGATATTGTTGATTTATTACATGATCCGAATGTTAAAAATGCCTTAGATTTTTAAAGGAAAAAGAATTAGCGGTGTTAGTAAAGGAATTAATCCATTTGATGTTGTTGTAATGATTTCAATTAGAAGATCCTATTAAAATGTTTAATGAACTAAAACAAAATTATGAGAATCATAAACAGTAATGTTAAAGATTTTACAACAGAAGTCTATGAAAAAACTTGATGAAAGAAGTAAAAAGATCAGTAGACGATGTTGGTGAAATTAATGAAAAACTTTACTAGATTTAAAGAGTCTATTTGATAAGTTTAGTTTTAGATGCTACGAAAACTTTTGAGAATATTGGTCATAAATTTGTTGAATACAATGATTCTTATGCTGTCAAATTTCAAAAATTAGAAGAAAACTTTAATAAATTTAAAGAAGATGTTGTTATAAGTTTGTTAGAGCCATCGACATGAGATTTAATGGATTAGGCGGCTATGAATGACAAAATTTCTCCTTTATTAAATGGCGCTCATATATTGTGTGAGGTGTAAGGCAAAAACTGCAACAAATGATATATTAATGAAAATATTACGCAAATATCAATGGAGTTAAAAGATATTTCTGGAAAATGTGCTGAATGTAACGCAAAAAAGAGCCAATTTATAAAAACTTGAAATTTTTTTCGTTAAATAAATAGAGATGGCGAGACATTACAGTGCTTTCGATCTTTTTATAATGCAACACGAAAGAGATTTGAAAAAAGAACATTGGGATGACATTTCTCAAAAATATGAATTATCCGAAGATATGATGAGATTATACGTAAACAAATTGAATTGGTATAACATTGCTAAATATCAAACTTTATCATCAGAGTTCATTCAAGAAAATATACATTATCAATTAAAAGATCATATGTCTGTTCTTTGTCTCTATCAACACTTGAGTCTAAAGTTTTTGGATGAAAATAAAGATACAGTTGATTGGAACAATATTATAGATAGCGGTTACAATCCTGTGCAGATTTTATTGAAATATGTGGCCGAAATTGCAAAATTTAAGGAAGAGAATCCTGAATATGACGAAGTAGATCATTAAAAATGACTCTAATCTTTTTAATTATTTTACTAAAATTTATATCTTTTCTTATAAAAACGTACATTAAATCGATGAAAAAATGATACATGATGTTTAAAATTTCTAAATTTTCTCTTATTAAATGGCGGACTACAGAAAATATGCTAGTGATATTGAAAGGGCGGAGTTTAAAAATTTCTATCCAATTAGTAAACAACATTTGAATGAACCGAATAAAAGAACTGAGTTTAATATTGATTTTGGAGATAACTTTTGCTCGTCTAACTTCCAGTTTTTATATTTCTGGAACTTTTAACAAAACAAGATGGTCAAGCATATCTTGGAACTGATAATGTTTAGATTAATCGATAATTTTATACCGTTTTTATTTTCTAAGATTGAAGTAAGAAAACACAATAAAATTGATAGAAGAAGTCGAAAACTGTGGTCAGTTAAGCACTATTAAAGGAACTATTTCGTATTCAAAAAGTGATGTATTTTCAAACAGTTTTTGAATCAACTTTTTAAATTTGGACAATTTGAAGCGGTCGTGTGATTTAGCACATTTCGGCTTAGGATTCTTTGAAAATTGTAAATTTTTCCAATCTATAAAGGTGGATTTTACATTAGTTTCATAAGAGCTGAAGACGATGATGTGATTCTGAAGACTGCAACTGGAAATGTTATGCCTGTTGATGGCAAAATTACAATTAACGAGTTTTTCATTAGAGTTCCGATGATTGATTACAAAACCACGAGTAAAATTCAGTTGATTGATGAAATTATAAAATCTCAAAACATCACGTTTAATTTTCTAGATTGGCAATGTATTGAGCAAAAAGGTATTTCCGGAACAAACTTATTCGTTCGATATCACAAATATTTATAGAAATATCTTCAATCCCAAGTTCGTTATCATTGGTTTTCAAACAGATAGACAGAATAATCAAGAAAAAAATCCTTCAAAGTTTGATAGTTTGAATGTAAAAAATATCAGAGTAAAATTGAATGGTTCTTATTATCCAGATGAATTACAAAATTTAAAACATTTCCGGTGGGTCTTTTCAGAATCATGTATCAGATGTATCAAGATTTTAAGAAAGTTTACTACAAAAATATGGAAATATATTACAACCCCAAAGAATTTATAGCAAATAGACCCATTTATGTCAATTGATACAACAAAGAGTTTGACAAATATTTTCTAGTTCAAAGAAACGATATAATTATCAATATGGATTTTCAAAATGCTGTTACAAAACGCGATTTGTTATGTGGTTGTGGTTTCCTGAGAAATTTTTATCATATGACGTGATTAAGAACGATATTAGAGAAATTTCAGTAGTTAATGATGTTCATATTGTTCTCTTTCATTTCCTTCTAAAACTTCAAAAATATATACTCTTTCGCTGATGAAAAAATCTCAATTTCTTCCGGAAATAATCTTTGTAATCATAAACAAAATATCCTAAATAGTTGTTACAATAGAATGAAATTATTTCTTTTTATCTCGGTAGTTGAAATATAAACATAAAAAATTTGCGCTGAAAAATTTATATCTCGGCAGACTTAGTTCCATAGCTTCCATTTATTCTTTTTGTAAAATGGAAGAGTATAATGCCAACTGTTACAAGTGTTATAATAGAGGAGAAATTATTGATAAAAGATTAGTTTGTAGAGATTGTAATTTAATTTTTGTACGAAAGACCTAAGCCTAGGAAATTTCGAAATAAATTAACATATTTGAATAACCTGCTTATGAAATTACAATATGGAGACAAGAAGCAAACACATTTTGTTACAGAATTTAGAAAACAGAATAAAAATTTTTACTTATCTCTTGAAACCGTTGACAAAATTATTTTCCTTTTCAAAGAATACATTAGGTTTGTAGAGGTTTAAATACACACGTTTATTATGAGAAGATTTTACCTATAATCTTTCACTATTTGGACATTGAATTTGACTACGATTTTAAACCTGAAATCTTTGATGATTTTATAGTACATTTGGAGAAATTAAACGAGGAACCTCTTGAAAAGAATGCGGTTTTACTCACATTCTCCCCGACTTCTCGAGTGATTGTTAGCAAATTTCATTATTTTCCGTTTATAGATTTTTTATTAAGATTTCTGGATTTTTTCATTAAAACAGCTTAAGAAATTAGAAGCAAACATTGAACAGTAAAACAGCTATAGATTCGGTTATTTAACATTCGTGATTTCTCAGATTTGTTTATGGTTCAATGGACAGTAAATTTACATTGATTTTCTGTCTGTCCCAAAAGTGCGCTAGAACCCTTACATTCATATCTACTCATATATATATATATTATATATATATATATATATTTATATAAAATATATTTTTTTTTACAAATGTATATATTTTTTTATATGTATAAAATAATTGGATATTAATCTATTGTGTTGCTGTTTTGAAATTACTATTTGGACATTTATTATATAAAAATAGTTTTCCATACCTAACTGGGCATTAGCTAAGTCTATCCTATATTAATTATGAAATGTTAATATACTTTTACTGTAGTTACATTGAAGCAATTAATCTTACGGTATGGTTTTATTCATATAATCGTCTCATCACCGGAAAGTGATGTTCAATGTCACGATAATTAAAGGTACGCTGAACACATTGTATTAAATAATCCTATTAAAATATTTTACATAAACGAGGATATGATGTTAAGTATTACTATAAATAAACTTATATTCAATATGAAAAAATTTGTTAAAATTATAAAGATATGATTTTACTGGAATAAAAATACTTATATATATATTTTATATATATATATATATATATATTATATATAGATATATATATACTAATATATGTATATATAATAATTTAGCAAATAAACTACAATCATACAGGGTCAACTCGGTTGGCTGCAAATTTACAACGACATCATGTTATTAGCCTTTCTAATAACACTGTATAAGGAAAGTGATAAATCCAATAGCGATAATGACAATCTGGTACCACAAAAATGCCAAAAATGAATTTTTTTTCATTTTCCTTTGTAGATGATAAAACATGATTCATGGCTAAATACAAGATGATAAGTAGAAATTGTCATTTTCAATATTACTGTAGTTTATACGATGTTTTATATTCTACATCGTTATTTGAGAAGAAGAGTTTAGTAACTCTTGACATCAAATGTAGGACGGTTTAGAAAGAGTTCGGCAAAAAAATGTAACCTAATAATAGCTCAAGATGTATATATTGCTAGAAGGTTTAATGTTAAATGCACATCAAGTGCAGTCAAAAGCCCAAACTAAAGAAAGAATTTTCTATTATAATAACTGGTACCAGGTTTTTCACTTTAGCAATTATCTCCGCTAAATAGCCTCTATATAGTGATGTAAATCTTGAGCTAAGCTTACGGTAAAAGCTCCTTGTACACCATTCTCCATTGGATGTCTACTACCTTGAAAACTATTTTACATAAGTCCTGTATTCATTTATTAAGCTTTACTTTCACAATTTGAGCCTAGACAAGAATACTAAAAAAAAGACCAGGACCTATATCGTAAATGTTTCAAACATTAAACTATGGTAGTTAAATAAACTTAAACCTTTGATGTCAGATTTGCGGCATTGTACTCTACTACTAAATACATTTAATTTGATGAACGTCTCAACCTAAGCTCTCATTTAAGATTTTCTTTTGACTTATTGTGGGCCATCCTCTTGAAGTCATAAATAATGGAAGTTACTTCAAAACGTAGATTTATAGGTGCAGTAGTTAAGCAGCAAGTTTTATTGTTTTTACCTGAGGTCATTCGGGAGTTACCAAGCCAGTGCGGGACTCTTCTTACATCCTTCATAATCATTAAAACACATTTATATTATGTTCAGAGTAATATCTATCTAACTGTGTTTTGTTGAAATAAATTTTTAAAATATATAAAGTTGCCGATAAAGTTATATTTGCTTTTAATTATATAATTGTAAGACATTTTAAATTGGTACTTTTAACATTAAGAGTTTATATAAAGTTTAATTGATAAAAAATTCGATCTTGTTATTGAGCGTATTTAAATAAAGATATTAGGTATACTGTGTAAAATCAGAGTACTGTATGTGTGTGTGCGTGCATAAGAGTTAGTCAGTGTCGCGCGGCCACGGACCAGAGTGGGCATGTTGCGGCGCTGTTAATTGTGGGACACGGGATAGTGGGTCCACACACTCGCCCACACCGGTCGCCTATCTCTTTCACCAACTCCACGTCATCTGCATCCACAGCTGATATCCTCTCTATTTATTTATCCAAGAAATTGCAAAGAAATAATGAAGGAGGTATGTCATGGAGTTTATTAGAAACTTTTGGCCTTTAAAAATTTTGATCAAAGTGAAATTTTAGAATCGTGGTTTTAAGCCAAGTATTAAGTCAAGCAAAGTATATCTCTTTCTGGTTATGATTTTAAACGATATAATAGTAAAAATTGCATATTTCTGCAGTATATTACGTATGGCTTAAATATAAACTACTTATTTTTACATCTTCTCATGCCTGGATTTCTGTTCAAATTGGCTTGTCACCTTCAGAAGTACTTTTACAGAGAGTTTAATAATCGTTCACCCAGAATTGGAACATGTGCATATTTTTGAAAATAAAATAATGCACTGTATGTATAGGTAAATTCGTTTATTTGTCATGGATGATTTTAACACTGAATTGATAAAAAACTAGAGCACTGAGTCTATAACTACAGGCAGCTGCAGTCTAATGTTTTCAAGAATGTAATTCCAATAAAACTGCTACTGGAGCAAGCTCATCACACTGCCCAGTCTAACACACTTTTTTTATCCCATACTGTTTTTGGAATAACAAGATATCGTAACTTTTATTTTTAGCTTCTATGCCTTGCCATATCAAAGCATAACCTTGTATAATAATGTACTTCATTCAGTAATTATACTAAAGATTAAAGCTAGGTTTATCAAGTATAAAATCTTTAAAAATAGGGAAAACTAGGTTTATTGTATGTATGATATTCTATTGATGCTGTACCTTGACCTAGATAATCTTAACTTCATTGATGATATTGTGGACGACTTTTTATAAAGGAAACGTTTATAACACGTGCTCATATGAAAACAATACCACCCATTGAAATGGATGAGAGAGAGAGTATATTCTTAGCCTGAAGGTCGATAGAAAGAGCCCTTCAAAGACTGGAACTTATGGAAAACCAATAAAGTGTACTTTAAATATACGATTAAACATCTTCTTCTGCGTAACTTAAAGTCTGAGATATATTCGATATGCCCTTGAAAATTAGGAAACTGCCGTCAAGCGACTTATGGCGTAAGGTTAAAGACGTTAAAGTAGGAAACCAACGTATTTAACAGCTACTTCCTATAGGTTTTAAAATAGGTTGAATACATATTTTACATATTGTAGTCCAAGTCAAAGACAAAGTCTGTCAAGAGAAAGTTGTAACGCTACTTAAAATATCTTTCACATCTACCGTATCACAGTTTTGGTTATTCTGAGTTTAATATTTAACCTATGATACAGTGGTGATAATTTGAAAGCAGTAATTGGAGTGATTATTTTGCTACAATCAAACACGTCTTATAAAGGAATATAATATTTGCTGTCCTTACAATAGTTTACTTATACATTCAACGCGAATTTTAGAACGGGCATTTTATTTGTCCGTTCTGAGGTCTGGCTTTTAATCCGCCTTTTTAATAAGAATTTAGCACAAGTATCTTTTTCGTATAATAGGCTAAATATATTCTTTCTACATCGTCTAAATGCCTAGGAAGAAATTGTGCTATACGAAACGCACTATTCTAAAACAACATATTTTCAGTGACTAAAACTCTGGTTATCGCACTAACTATATTACGGAAAACTGTACAGAAACCATAGTAAAGGTACAATTATCAAGATTTTTTAAAGGCTTTCTAACGCTGTAAAACATAAACGATTGTTCGCAAAATTAAAACCATCAGGCCTAATAATGTATTAAACTGGTTGCGATCTTATTTGTGAAGGTGTTTTTGAAAGTCGATGGAATGACTTTGGACTGTGGGGTGTAACAGGGGCCAATTTTTGGTCCTTTCCATTCATAAAGGACATTCACTTTGTACTTAACACGGCTCAATTAATGAAAACATTGTGGCCCCAAAAATCATGGCCAGATAATAAACCAAAATAAAAACTAAATAAAAAATTATTAGTAATTTTTATTTATTTAGATAAACTTCCATTCTATTGAAACGTTATACTGTAAATCGTAACACTTTACCGATAACTTGAATGATCTTGGTTTCACTATAAAGACGACTATAACGGCCTTATGCTCTTGCGGGGTTTTTAAAACTTGATTTCACATCTATTTACTTTTCACAAAAACCTTTAAACGATGAATGTCCTGTGTGAAGACTCGAGTAGGAGATGTTACGTTTAGGATTGTTTCTTGAATAGCGTGTACATTTATTTTATAAAATTGGTTATTATAGTAAATTAGTGTGGAGGTAGCATAAGTAATGGGCATCATTTAACTAAAATTCCTAATGATTAGTAATGCCGTAAGAAGAAAAAATATGGCAAATAAAAATACTGAGTGAAAATAATATTAATAAAAAAACTAAATAATTATTACTAGGCAATCTTTAGCTGTGACCTGGATTTCTTCACTTGCTAGACACATCAACAACTTTAAAATAACTCTTATTGCACCGGAATTTGTTGGGCAATTACGACCTATCCGTTATAAATCATTAAAGTCTGGATGTGAAAAGCATCCAATGTTTAAACAATGGAAAGTCTCAACTAAAACCACCTTTCAGCGACAAGCAAACATCAGAACACACTTTCTTAAGTTATTAGGGAACTTGAAAGTTCCCGTCATCCATCAACTAACATGTCAAAACTTGTTCATCAGATAACCGCCGACATAATTATTTTGTAGTAGACTGAGCTAATTTTGATAAGTTGGATATTGAAGTCATTTTACTTGTTATCTCACATCTGCTTTAATACATCAAATAAAGTAAAAGAAAATCCTTGATATATTTTCATGTTATTTTTATAAAACTCAAAGACATAGTGTAAGTTTAGGTCCGTTCTTTGTTATTTTTATTGAAAAAATAAATATACTAATATTAGATTAAATACTGAAGATTCTTTATGTTCTTATTGTTTCCTGTTTATGTTATGTTGCGATACAAGAGATTAATAACCCTGTTTTCACTTAAAAATATTACAGTTACAAGGCTTATTATTTAAGTTATATACAGATAATAAAAGAATACTATTAAATTATATTTTTATATATTATTTCTAAGAAAAGAGAAAAACCTTAACAATTATGTCGTAATTAAAAACAGTGTAATGCTACAATATAAAACGAAAAACAAGTTTATAATATTGTATTAAAATAATTGCTTTTGGAAAAACTATAATCAAACGAAACGGATATTCGTTAAATTTTTAAACCTAATAGGATGATTATGAAATGTTTCACTTAGTACACACAATAATTAACGACTGTGAGTAAAGAAACTAATTATTGGTATGGGAATAGAAACGTAGTTTATTTTCCGAGTTGTTATAATATAATATACTTAAAATATATATGGTTTTGGACATAAATTTAATTTTAGCATGATTTGTCCATATTTTTCAAAGTATAGTAATAGTTAGTAATAACTTATAAAGTTACTTTAATACCTAATATAAGGAATATGTGGTGTACACATTCATAGGAACTAAGTATATTAACAATAGAAACACTTACAATTACAATTATTCTGGCTCCAGATCTGTACCTTTTACTACCCTTTTTTTACATTTCTAACTTGTTTGCTCATGTACACTTTGTTCTGGTGAAATCTGGCGTTTTTCTTTTCATTACCCCGAAAATCTATCCTTTTCTATATCATACCGACAACTAATTTTTAAACTGTAAATAATAAGAAGTTAAGTTTTAAAATTAGTTTGCATAAAATCATAAATAAAGGTAAATGAATCTTATTATGAAAAAAATTTAATAACTTGTAAAAGACACTAAATTTCAGATTCACACTCAATTTTCAAAATCAATTGCCACAATTGTATTAGTGAAAGTACTTATGATGTAATATGATGGAACCATACAAAACAAAAAGAGAAAAATAATTATGCATATCAGGTACATATATATTTTAGTATTGAAGGTTGAGAGTTTCAAAACTTCAATAAAATCTTGACTTGTTCAATTTTATGTTTTTTTGTATTAATACACATATACTTAAATATGAGCCTAACAACCCAATATGCCAAAAAGGTCAATTTCCCTCTGTTTGGGTGAATTTTATATATATATATATATATATATATATATATAATATCTATATATGATATATATATTAATATGTGTGTGTGTGTGTTGTGTGTGTGTGTGTGTGTGTGTGTGTGTGTGTTGTGTGTGTGTGGGTGTGTGTGTGTGTGTGTGTGTGTAAGATATTTCAAGTGCAGAAGTTGAGTGTGATTTGTGCCCTTTATAAATTAAATACATAGCAGCAAATTAAAAAACTTATTTTAAATTAGTATTAAAAGAATGCTTATAACTATTTATTTATTTTAAGTTACATTCTGTTTAAGAGATTTCAAGTGCCTTAGAGATAGTTCCCTTTCTTGTCCCGCTACATTATATTTATAATTGATTTACAACTAAATTGTTACTGGCGGTAAAATTAATTTATTTCCATTTTAACTTTCTAATGTTCCACAGTTGCAAAGTATTTGCAAAGATTTATAAAAATAAACACATTGGGTGACTTTTGGAATCTACATAGATTTAGATGAGTTTATCTGCAATCTGCAATGGTTTTTGGTGTTATAAGTAATATTTACCTGTACCCCCGATCAAGAAATTCGTGAATTTTTAAAAAAGACTACTTCAGTTAGGTATGCATCTACTTACCGTCGCGTGTATCCTGTTTCCTAATGCAAGTTGAAGAGTGCCATCGCTCTGCTTTTCTATTAACTACAGTAAAATGTATAAAAGTATATATACAGTTTCCCTACCTATGTGCAAAACATCCGCATATTTTATAATAACGATGGTTTTGCAACATTTTTTAATATAATTTTCAATGCAAATTTAATGATTTATTCGTCATTAGTGCAATTTAAATAAAACTATAGTAGTAACTTTTCTTTGCAATATGCACAGCGCTACTAACCAATCTCCATTTAATTGTTCAATATATTTTCTCATACTGAAATGTAAACAAAAGATTTTCCATATTTCTAACATACAGCAAAATGTGTCACTAGCCATTTAGAATCAGCTAAATATTTTCTCCCCCTTTTTAAAGACCTTGCCTGAACTTCTAAAAATATTCCAAACCAAAAATTTAAGCAAACCCTTCCAGCCGTTATCTACTTTTAGTCATAATATCAAACGTAATTTCATTTTTATATAAGAAGAATCACATCGTATAAGGAATTTTAAAATTAGATAATAAATAAGTAAATTGTTTTTTTAAAATTAGTAGTGTTTTATATTATATTACAGGCAAAATTAATAGATTATAATGCCCATAAACTCATTACTAAGATGTGAATTAATAAACTTAAACATGGCATAGAAGTGGTGTTCAAAATGTAAGTTTAGTGAAAAGAATGAAGCCTGAGCTTATTGGTTAATTACCAAGTTTGTGTAAATAAATAAAACCGAAATAAAAAATCTAGTATAAATATTTAAAAAAATATTATGTTATATTTTTGTACCTTAATAAAGACAGAAAGCAGAAGGATTCGCATGGAGGGCTGACGCTTACTTTGTTTATTCATTCCTTTTCCTTATTCTATAGGAAATCTATAAGGCATATAGAAAAAATGATAACGTAAAAGGAATCGTAAAAGAAATGTTACTCCTGCTAATATTCCAATGTAGTTTATAGTTAGTTGAAACACCTAAAATTTATCTTGAGACCGTCTTATTCCAGCAAATTCTTTGATGAGAGTTAGTATTTCCATTAACAGATCATTTTAAAATTAGTTTTACAAAAAAGTATCCCAAATTAAAAATAAATAGCATACTTACTGCGGTTTTAAGGTACAATTTTTTAACACTACGCCTTATGGGTTGCACCACCACGCTACATATTAACAAACATAATGCTCTGTCCCTCCTATACTCTGTCTCTTCTTAACGAGTTACTTAATGATTCATTAAGTAATCTGAGGTGAGTAGCAGGAAATATATATGTGAATGGACCATTAATCATCATTTGAAACCCATGTTTACATGGAAAGCTTACTTCTTTATATATTTAAACCACCAGAATGAATTGCCCCCACCCTTGTGTCTGTGGTAACAGTGACAAAATGCACGTTGTAAATAGACAATGGAACTCAGTCTGAATAGAACACTTACAATTTAACCCGAGCTGTTGCTTCATACCTAATACTTTTCATTGTGGTGTTATCATACCACGTGGCCTTGTTCACAGAAATATTAGCCCCAGAAACTATTATGATAATTTAACTAGTAATGTTCCAATTTATAATACCCTTACATTTAATAATCAATATCTATTTTGTAGGAAATACTCAATATAAGTTTTAAAAACTACAGTGAATTCAAAATTAGTTTTACACATTTAAAGTACGTTTTTGGATACTACTCCTCTATATAGAAATCTAGAGGTTAATAAATGTAATGATATTGGATTTTAACTAATACTCGTGGAAATACCAAATTTGGATTTTTATTGAAATGTAATTATTTCAAGGTACAAAGCCACAATTAAAATTATTTTAATATAAAAATAGGTGGGAATTCCGAATTTACAATATAATTTTCTGTATTTACCACGTTGGTTTTGTACACTATTTCAAAATTAAGTAGAA
>NW_025783185.1:0-28924 GCF_021130785.1 Homalodisca vitripennis | reverse complement strand
AAAATTCTTGACCCATTTCTTTGTTGAGAACGATCTTTCAGCAGTACATGTCAGTAATACTGAATTATTTAAATAATAATAATCGTTTACTAAAATAGTAATTAAAGGGAGAACTGATAAGTGACCCAGTCAAAATTGCAGAAAAACATTTCAACAATTCTTTCATAAACAAGACACAATACATTAAAACCCAAGACAGTGTTTAAAGCATATACTGTCAGACGCAAATCCTAATATTCCAAATTTATTACTACAACCGACATCCCTAAGAAGAGGTAGACAAACTAATCTGAACATTGAAAACCAAAACCTCAGCTGGATATGACAGTGTGTCTCTACAAAATTGTTAAAAATAGGTAAAAAAAGAAATAGTTGGTCCTCTATTGAATGTCATTAACAAATCTTTCACTTCTGGAAACATTTCCATCTGCTTTAAAAATATCTAAAGTTTATCCGTAGTTCAAACAAGGAAACACCAAACAACTTGCTAACTATCGGGCCGATATCACTTGATACCAACTTTTTCTAAAGTTATGGAAACAAATTTTTAAGCAGATTCCTACAACACTTGTCAATCAACTAACTGCTTACATCGCAACAACATGGTTTTCAGACTGAAAGATCAACAACAACAGCACTTATTAGCCTTGTCGAATTCCTAACAGATCAACTGGGAAGAAGGCAACACGGTTACTACTATCCTGCTCGACTACTCTAAGGCCTTCAACTTGCCTTAGCCATACACATCTTTTAGACAAACTGACAAATATTGGAGTGAAAGAACAATCATACAACTGGATAAAAAGCTACCTAACAGAACGAAGACAAATTGTCAAAATAAACCACACCAGCAACGGATTAACACAAACAGATAAAATCACTTTCACAGATCATTAATCGCGGTGAACCACAAGGATCTATACTAAGGCCTATTTTGTTTATTTTATACACAAATGACTTCCCTAGCTACATGCAAGACTATAGCCATATACTGATGTATGCTGATGATACGGTCCTCCTCCTTGGTCAAAAAGAACCAGAACAACTTGAAATAGCAGCATAACACCGCACTAAACATGGCAATGCAATAAAAGCAAGGAAATGATCTTGTTACAAATGAGAATAAAACGAAGCGCAGCTGGTCCTAGGAAGACACAAAGAAACAACAGGAAGGCTACCAAATCTGGAGGGGGAAAACTACTACTTCAAAGTACCTGGTATATTAATTGATGACCGTCTTGCTTGGACTGACCACGTAGATTCCCTTTGCAAGAAGCTCAGCACAGCAAAGCAAAGATAGCTTAACTATGCCCTCTATGAATCTAACCTCCGGTACGGGATTGCGCATGGGGGGCACTACAACAAGCAACTTGCAGCAGCTCCTTGTCCACCAAAAAAGAGCAATCAGGGTTCTAAAGGGTCTCCAGCCTAAAGAATCCTGTTGTCAAGCCTTTGCAGAGTTGAAAATACTCACTGTAGTGAATCTTTTACATCTTGGAAGCAGTCTCTTTTCTCCACCTCAAGTCACCTGAAGCAGCAAGAACCGGTGGCCTCAAATTCACAGCTACAACACCAGACATGCCTCTAGCTAACCAACTCCCTGTACACAGACTGACAGCCACAGAAAGGAAACCGACCTACGCTGGAGCCAAGTTATTGGAATGCCTTCCAGAGAACCTGAAGAACACAAGTAGGCTGCAGTTTGGACAACTCCTGAAGTGCTGGCTACAAGAAACATCCTTTCTACCAACTTGATGAATTTTATCAATGGACTGACAATTGCCTAACCACTGAATTTTAATATGTATTTCTATTACCCTTGTTCTTTATCTCTATGATAATGTACAAAAGAATGTCAATAAACATGGAATGCAAACAACTATAATACTATGAAAACTGGCACCCAGGTCATAAAAGTGCATGAAGTTTAACATTGTTCTTAAAGGGCTAACATTGAGGTGGTCATCAGTACAACCAGCTCTTTTAAGTTACTTAGTATGGTAACCATCTAATTGCATCTAATTAATATAAAAAATATTATAATGTTTTTATGTCTTACTGTTGTTAATACAAACTTTAAAACTGCCCATTTAAAAACCCAAAGTTTACTAAATAGTATATATTAATTAACCCTTTTTAACCCCTTTTAACCCTTTTAAGTAAATATGGCATCAACTCCCGACGTTTGTACAGTGCGGACATGCACTTTTTATTATTTTACTAGCCACCGATTTTACGAAATGATTTGAAATTCCACAGACGTGTGTACAAAGATGTAAAGTTTTTGACTTTGTATTTTATCAGTCTGTGATGGAGGAATTGTAATTCATCACAGCTGATGGCTCACAGACAACTGTATTTCACTACGGTGTGAATATTTCACCTTGCTTCATGTTTTTAGGTTTAAAACGGTATAAAGTACAGCAATTAAATTTTAGTGCGGTGTTAAAAGGAACCATTCAAAGTCTCCCATAAGCAAAAAAAACACCAAATAGTATTAGTAACTTTGTTACAAGTTGGTAGTGGATATTGGATAGCTATCTTGTCATTTCTGAAAACATTTTCTACTGACGTTAAAAATTGTATTTAAACAGTTTTTTTAATATATATGCTATAAACAGTTTTTTATTATTTTTTCAGAAATAATTGTGATTCTATATTAAGTATTACGAATTTCAAAATCTTATGTTACAGTTACTTGCACAGAAATAGCAAAAAAAGGAAAAATAACGCGTCCTTACAAAAATATAATGATACTCAACTTGTAAATAAAGTAGGCCTAATAAACGTTTGTTTCCTTAGAGTAAGTATTAAATTTAAAATAAAATGGATAGAGTATTTGTGTGCCAAATATTTTTTTTAGCTATCTGTTTTTCATCAATAAACTTGAAATTTTAAAATTTTAATTTATTTTATATATACGTATATATATATTACAAAAAATTTACATATGTACTTTTTTAAATGTTTGTAAAATGCATTTAATAAGAAGTAAAAAAAATAATTAGCTTGGATAACTTAAAAAATAGCCTAGTTGTGGAATTGTTTAAGAAACCCATATATTTTGTGTAAAAATGGCTTCGGATTTTTGGGCCATCACTTGATATAATGGTCGGGCTTTATAGGTTAAATAAAATCATACTTGAAATAAATTATATTTCTAAACCTTACAAAAAATAATTTTATACAAAATAAAATTTACTGCTTTTAATCAAATATGTTCGTTCTTTAGAGAATTAATAATTTTTTTAACTTGAAAGGATTATAAGATTTCAAACATTTTTTCAACATCATATGTTACAAAAAATAGCACAGGAATTAGGCAAGCCGGTACCTCCCGATTTCCATCCCATCTGTCACCAATGAGTGGGTGCCAGTTTCATGGTATTATAGTTGTTTGCATTCATGTCTTGTAGTTAAGGATGTAGCCAAAAAGGGGTCCGGAACCCCCCAATTTTCAAGTTTTTTAATTTATTTTTTTAATAAACAATTATTATTATTTAAATAATTCAGTATTACTGATAGTGAGGTTTACAATGGGTTTCTTGGTGAAGTGCACTAGGAGACTAACAAGGTAAAAAGGACAACCAGTCTTAATACTCTGCACTTGTGTGTTTGAGATCTGCGTGTGTAGATGTGAAATTACCAGGGTGAAGGAGCTGAGCAACATCTCATTGCATCTTTTCCCAAAAGGTTCTATGCACTTGAGTGTGTGTAAAATCTGCATGTGTAATTACCTGGGTGAAGGAGCTGAGAAACCTCTCATTGCATCTTTTCCCAAAAGGTTCTATGCACTTGAGTGTGTGTGAAATCTGCGTGTGTGAAATTACCTGGGTGAAGGAGCTGAGAGACATCTCATTGCATCTTTTCCTCAAAGGTTCTATGCACTTGTGTGTGTGTGTGAAATCTGTGTGTGAAATTACCTGGGTGTGAAGGAGCTGAGAGACATCTCATTGCATCTTTTCCTCAAAGGTTCTATGCACTTGTGTGTGTGTGTGAAATCTGCGTGTGAAATTACCTGGGTGAAGGAGCTGAGAGACATCTCATTGCATCTTTTCCTAAAAGGTTCTATGCACTTGTGTGTGTGTAAGATCTGCGTGTGAAATTATCTGGGTGAAGGAGCTGAGAAACATCTCATTGCATCTTTTCCTAAAAGGTTCTATGCACTTGTGTGTGTGTAAGATCTGCGTGTGAAATTATCTGGGTGAAGGAGCTGAGAGACATCTCATTGCATCTTTTCCTAAAAGGTTTCTCATGCACCTTGTGTGTGTGTAAGATCTGCGTGTGAAATTATCTGGGTGAAGGAGCTGAGAAACATCTCATTGCATCTTTTCCTAAAAGGTTCTATGCACTTGTGTGTGTGTAAGATCTGCGTGTGAAATTACCTGGGTGAAGGAGCTGAGAGACATCTCATTGCATCTTTTCCTAAAAGGTTCTATGCACTTGTGTGTGTGTAAGATCTGGCGTGTGAAATTATCTGGGTGAAGGAGCTGAGAGACAACTCATTGCATCTTTTCCTCAAAGGTTCTATGCACTTGTGTGTGTGTAAGATCTGCGTGTGAAATTATCTGGGTGAAGGAGCTGAGAAACATCTCATTGCATCTTTTCCTAAAAGGTTCTATGCACTTGTGTGTGTGTGTGTGTGTGTGTGTGTGTGTGTGTGTGTGTAAGATCTGCGTGTGAAATTACCTGGGTGAAGCAGCTGAGAAACATCTCATTGCATCTTTTCCTAAAAGGTTCTATGCACTTGTGTGTGTGTGTGTGTGTGTGTGTGTGTGTGTGTGTGTGTGTGTGTGTGTGTGTGTGTGTGTGTGTGTGTGTGTAAGATCTGCGTGTGAAATTACCTGGGTGAAGGAGCTGAGAAACATCTCATTGCATCTTTTCCTAACAGGTTCTATGCACTTGTGTGTGTGAGAGATCTGCGTGTGAAATTATCTGGGTGAAGGAGCTGAGAAACATCTCATTGCATCTTTTCCTAAAAGGATCTGTGCACTTGTGTGTGTGTGTGAGATCTGCGTGTGAAATTACCTGGATGAAGGGAGTTGAGAAACATCTCATTGCATCTTTTCCTAAAAGGATCTGTGCACTTGTGTGTGTGTGTGTGTGAGATCTGCGTGTGAAATTACCTGGGTGAAGGAGCTGAGAAACATCTCATTGCATCTTTTCCTAAAAGGATCTGTGCACTTGTGTGTGTGTGTGTGTGTGTGTGTGTGTGTGTGTGTGTGTGTGTGTGTGTGTGTGTGTATGTGTGTGTGTGTGAGATCTGCATGTGAAATTACCTGGGTGAAGGAGCTGAGAAACATCTCATTGCATCTTTTCCTAAAAGGATCTGTGCACTTGTGTGTGTGTGTGTGTGTGAGATCTGCGTGTGAAATTACCTGGGTGAAGGAGTTGAGAAAAAATTTCATTGCATCTTTTCCTAAAAGGATCTGTGCACTTGTGTGTGTGTGAGAGATCTGCGTGTGAAATTACCTGGGTGAAGGAGCTGAGTAACATCTCATTGCATCTTTTCCCAAAAGGATCTGTGCACTTGTGTGTGTGAGAACTGCATGTGAAATTACCTGGGGTGAAGGAGCTGAGAAACATCTCATTGCATCTTTTCCTAAAAGGTTCTATGCACTTGTGTGTGTGTAAGATCTGCGTGTGAAATTATCTGGGTGAAGGAGCTGAGAGACATCTCATTGCATCTTTTCCTCAAAGGTTCTATGCACTTGTGTGTGTGTAAGATCTGCGTGTGAAATTATCTGGGTGAAGGAGCTGAGAAACATCTCATTGCATCTTTTCCTAAAAGGATCTGTGCACTTGTGTGTGTGTGTGTGTGTGTGTGTGTGTGTGTGTGAGATCTGCGTGTGAAATTACCTGGGTGAAGGAGCTGAGAAACATCTCATTGCATCTTTTCCTAAAAGGATCTGTGCACTTGTGTGTGTGTGTGTGTGTGTGTGTGTGTGTGAGATCTGCGTGTGAAATTACCTGGGTGAAGGAGTTGAGAAAAATTTCATTGCATCTTTTCCTAAAAGGATCTGTGCACTTGTGTGTGTGTGAGAGATCTGCGTGTGAAATTACCTGGGTGAAGGAGCTGAGTAACATCTCATTGCATCTTTTCCCAAAAGGATCTGTGCACTTGCCTCCGGAGTAATCGGATGGGTAAGGTCGGGAGTAGAGGCCCATCTCCTGTCAAGTGAAATGAAATATGTTTATTTTCATTAATCAACAGTAGTTGTAATAGACATAGTCAAACTTATACTTAGCCTTAGTGTTAGCCTTAATCTTTGATATTAAAGGTTACAATTCAAATTAAATGGGTCATATAACATACATTTATACTCAACAAAAGTTAATAAGATATTGTCAATCTACATTTAAAATGTATAAACAATTAGTTTAATAAGTTAAAAACATAGAAATAAATAAAACACATAAATAAATATGATTCAAGCAAGAAACACATTTTTACATAACATCTTGGATTACAGTTTTACAGAATAGAAATTCCCATTTTCAAATTCAGTTACACTATGAAAAGCTTGACTAATCAACCAACTTTTAATTTTTGTTTTAAAAGCATTAATTGGAAGGTTTCTAATGTTTTAAGGGCAATTTATTAAAAAGTTTTATACAAACAAAGCTAAAAGACTTTTGGGTTTTACTCAGTTTAGCATCCAATAGATCTTGACCTCTGGTATTGTAACAGTGGATTGAACCTCTTGAAATAAAACTATTTAAGTTTTCCTTGACATGGGTGAGACTGTAGAAGATAAATAGACTAGGTAATGTGAGTATTTTAAGCTCAGGAAATATATTTCGACATGAATCTCTATCCCCACACCTTTTATACACCTGACCATTTTTTTTGCCACATGAAAACTTCTTGGGCTCCACTGGAATTACCCCAAAGAGTAATGCCATAAAGTAAACGTGAATGAAAAAATGCATAATAAGCTTGGGTCACTAAATCTAAATGAGTACACATTTTTAATTTACGGATCAGAAATAAAACTAGAAAGGCAAGTACATAAATGCTTTTTATGAATGTCCTACGTCAATTTAGAATCCAAATTGATTCCAAGAAGTTTAACTGTCTTATGCAAAGTAGATTTACTTAAACTAAAGATGATTTCTTCAGTTTTATTATTATTTAAGATAAGCTTATTGGATGAAAACGAAAGATCACAACGCTCCTTCATATAATTAATTAAAAATTCATTACGTTCTCGATCAGGACTAAATGTATAAAGTGTGGTGTCATCAGCATAAAGAAGACACTTTTCTCGAAGAAAATTAGGTAAGTCATTAACAAAAAAGTTGAAAAGGAAGGGCCCAAGGACAGAGCCCTTGTCATCAGTTTCTTTGTTGTGTTCAAAACCCTCCATAACATTGATAACATAACACGATCCCTTTAGGAGAGATAGCTGGTTACCAAGAAGAAAGGGAAGCCAGCTCTGATCCAGCCTCTCCAGTCAAAGCAGACAAAACATTCCCTCATGTTCAGTACTGTAATAGCCTTTGATACCAAGGAAACTCCACCAGTCCACCCTTGCACCCCAGGATCTCGACATTTGCGGTTAGTGATGTGCTACTCCTGGACATCCCTAGGGTTCCCCAGAGTTTTGTGACACGTCGGTTTTTGCAGTACCAAGTGTAGGTTCAACTGGAAGATATTAATCAAGCAGGAGGGAACCTTTCTTCTGTGGAGTTACTATTACTTACATGGACAACTTCTTGTTAAATTTATTACACCTGTACTTTCTAACTGTTAGGAGCAGTGTGAATGATAAGTTCAGCTCCAGTTCACCTTCCTCTTAGTGCAGCGTCTGGAATCTGATGCTGTCACAGAATTGACTCCTAGAATCTGGAGTCAAATTTGCCTGAAGAGATAGATCGAAGTCGGTGATGAAAAAATCTCTTTACATCGTTTAGACATCAGAGATGCCTAGACCACTAAAGTAAAGTAAAGATGTCTTATTTTACTAGGCGAAGTTAGGGCTAAGAAGACCTCTCTAACACAACCTAAATAGTGTATTCTAAGTGAAGAGGCATTCTCATCAGGTACACAATTGAGTATACTATGATGTTTCTGACGGTGGAGTAACCGAGTTTTTTACTCATGGAATGTTGAGTTTCCTAAACTCAACATTCACATTAATTCAAACCCTCCCACCATAGCTATGTTATGTACATTAGAAGTTGTAATTATGAAAAAACAAATTGTTCTGCTTTTTTGTACGATTCAAAACTTTTGCCCAGAACCGTTACTTTTAGGAGTGAAAGTGCCATGTCAAAACCAGGATTTGAACCCCTCAAGGATGTGACCAGTTGAGACAATTGTAGTTCAATGGTTGAAGAATTCAAAAATCCAAGATTCAATTAAAAATTTTTGATTTTAAAGTGTGGGAAAAAAATTCTAAATTTACTGTAAGAAATCTAAAGTTTCCCAATTCATATACAAAACAGTGCCATAAAAAAAAGACAAAACACATACATCCAAAAGAAGTAAAAACTAATTAGAAAAGTCCAAATTACAAGACACAAAATTAGGTACAACTCCACTTGGTTTCTTGCAACACACACTGCCATTTTCTAATGTACAAAACAAGTTATACAGTTACCGCAAGGCATAATGATGCTGCAGTTCGTGTCTGTTAAAAACCCTTGTGAAATAGGATTTTCACTGCAAGTTTTGAGATTCATAATTAGAGAAATAATTCAAATTAAGTATTAGAGACATGGAATTGCTAGTCTGCGATGATTGTTTTAGTACAGCTGTCCAGATTCAATTCAATTCTTTTTATTGCATTAAGGTAACACAGAAGTACATCGCAATCGTCAATATAGTAATAAATCTAAACTTAAATATAAAAGTGCTATCAACAAAATCACATTGAATAGTAGTCAAAAGAAAGAAATAAGTACACAAAAACAATTATTTAAATTAAAATTTAAAAGCCACTGTCAGAGAGGAATTCATTTACACTATAAAATTCCTTTACTATTAAGTATCTCCTCAGGTTTCTTTTAAAAAATTGTCAGTTCACAAACCTCCTTCAAAGTTTGAGAGAGAGCATTATAAAAAAATTACACCGCGTGCATCACTCTAGTCTCGTGCAGGGACAATCGATGTGAGGGAGTACGAAGCAAAGTGCCGTGCCTCGTCGGGTAGGCATGAGTGCTTCCCACTGGACGGAATCTGACACAGATGCTTCCTCACATACATGACAACTCTAAAAATGTAAAGGGATGTCATTGTTAGAATGTTGAGATTCCTAAATAAACCACGGCATGAATGAAGATTTGGGACCCTGCATATGATCCGTACAGCTCTCTTTTTGGACCAAAAATGCATGTTCTGCAGGAGAGGCTCCACCCCAGACCTCAATCCCATACGCCAACAACGAAGCGAAACACCCGTGGTAAGCAGGTCACCAACCCATCTCTGTCCATAAAAGTACTCGTAATGCAAAACACACTTGACTCAGTTTACCACACAACCCAGATACATGAGAAGACCACTGCAATCTACTATCGATGGTTACACCCAGGAAACACGTAGATTTAGATGGTTCTAATGAAGTTTCATTTATGTTAATCAATAAATCAGAGTGTTGCTTATTTTTTGTTAGAAACTGAATAAATGTGGTTTTCTTAGCATTCAACATTAGGTTATTTTTCGAGAAGCCAAGTAACTGTCAATATTTACGAGGGAAGAAGATGCTCGTAGGTCCACATCACTATCCGAGCCACCGAGAAGAACCGTAGCATCATCCGCGTAGAGTACCAAATTTGCGTCCCCCCTGCACACATGAATATCGTTAATGTAGAGGATAAAAAAGTAATGGGCCTAGAATGGAACCTGCGGCACCCCATACTTGTTCTCAATCAAACCTGATTTCGAAAACCCAACCTGAATGAACTGCGATGCCTGTGGAGTCAAATACGATTGTTAGCCATGAAAGAGCTACGCCTCTAACTCCATAAACCTTCCAGCTTAGAACACAATATGCTATGGTCTACACGATCGAACGCCTTTGAAAAGGTCGCAAAAAGATTCCTAAGGCTGCCTGGCGTTTTTCTAGGTGGTCAATAATTTGGTCAACAAGAGAAATCACTGCGTCATGCTGTTGAATGATTCTGTCTAAATCCAAACTGATTTGGGACCAGTACATTGTGGCGCTGTAAAAAGGCAGTCAAACGAGAACAAACGAGTCTCTCCAGCACCTTAGATAAAGTAGGCAAGAGAGACACCGGTCTGTAGTTGTCCGCACATTCCCGATCACCTTTCTTAAAAACTGGTACAACTTTAGCTATTTTGAAACAATTTGGGAAAACACCACCTGCAATTGATTCATTGAACAGAATACACATTTGATTTAGAAAACAACCGTAACATTGCTTCAACAACCAAGCGGACATTTCATCAACCCCCGAAGACTTTTTGGTTTTCATTGATATGATGCTTTTTTCTATCTCATCCGGTGTGATTGGCATAATAAAGAAAGATTGAGGGACTACTCTTCCACGTGAACATGCTCCACTATCCAAACGCAAGCCATCAATTGGTTGCACACCACAGAAGACTGAATTAAACATGCTAGCAACTTCCCCAGGTGAATCAACCACAACTCCTCCATTCAACAAAGCAATATTTTCATGCGGTTTCGTGTCTCTAGTTTCACGTTTGATAATTTCCCAAACTGTCTTTTGTTTGTTGTCGCTATCGGAAATTGCTCTAGATGTTAGTAAACGTTTACGGCAGTTTACAAGATTCCTCAGAATAGTACGACGCCGATTGAGCAGGCGTTTCAAATCCGGATCACCAAAATCCCTAACCAAAATTGATAGATCTCTGTTTTTTGGACGCCATCTCCTTAATTTTGTAATCAAACTCAAAAGTTGCATTGTATTTTTGTTTAGGCCTCGACTCTTTAAACGGGAAGGAGACTGAAAAAGCTTTATTAATTAAATTCATGAATGCTTCAAACTTTGAATTCACATCCTTTAATGTTTGATAAAATGGACCAATCCGTTGAAGCCAGTATGGACTTGAAAATTTTGAATCTGGTTCTTGGAGAACACTCGTTTTAAAATAGAGACCCTTTCTAACCCTCAGACACTTGGTGAGATAAATAATTTGAGAATGATGATCGGACAATCCATTAAATGTCACCTCACATCGGATGTTACTTTGAACATCTGTAAAAACATTATCCAGAAGAGATGCACCGGTTGCAGTTAATCTTGTTGGTTGATTTAAAATTTCCCTCATGTTAAAGGAGAAAAAATACTTGTCGTAATAATGTAACATGAGAATCGTTACTTGCTAAAAAGTTCAAGTTAAAGTCCCCACATATTATAGTTCGTTGATTTCGCCTTAATAGGCCAGTCAAACAGCTGCTCCATTTTTAGCAAAAAATCGTTTTTGTTTTTACAAGGTGGACGATAGACACAAACCAAATTAATTACTGAAGTGTCCAAGAAAGACTGATCACCAACTTTAAACTCTAATTTTACAATTGCGCATTCAAAGCAATCTTCATTTGAAAATTCAATTTCCAGCTCGGCTAGCCGTGTTACAGAGAAATCAAATATTGACTCATTGTGTCTAAAGATGGCCACCCCACCGCCAGCGGAATTTTTCCGACAGAAAGATGTTACACATGAATACTGTGGGATTACCACCAACTCCCCATCGCCCAACCAGTGTTCTGTGAGGCAGATTATATCAGGGGCCCGAGCCCACGACAAGCAGAGCTCCGAAACCTTGTGTCTAACGCTCCTTATATTTTGATGGTATATGCTGAATTCATCCCCATTTCTGCTACCAGCTGTTTCTACTAAGGTAGAAAAATTATCAACCTTAACCTTAATTAATTATCAACCAGATGCAACTGGAATTGGCAAATGTCATTTAAGCCAAATTCCAAACAGTTCAAACCTCATACTTAGAGCCCTTCATCTATTAATTGTAAAACAGGAAAGGTTTCTGGAGAAAGACAAGTGACACGAGTAACCAACAAGGATATCATCTCTGTACAAAGATATTGTGCCATAGATATGCTCCTGTGGAGGGGACGGTAAGAGAAGAAAATTAATTCCAAGTTCGAGGGGTTGTTGAGGTTTAAACAATCTTAAAGCTTTTCCCCTAGTCACAAGGATGTAGCCAGCAAGGGGGTTCAAAGGGTCCGGGGACACTCCCCAAATTTTCAACTTGTTAAAAATGACCTTTTTAGTAAAACGATTATTATTATTTAAATAATTCAGTATTACTGACATGTACTGCTGAAAGATCGTTCTCAGTAATGAAACGGATCAAGAACTTTTTAAGTAACAAAATGGGGAATGAGTGGTTGACTGTACTTGCCTTACTTTCTGTCCACTACGGGAAGGCACGTTCTTGCTAGACAGGTAATTTACCATGTCAGTTTCACTACATGTGGTAACACTGAGTAAAATGTTCACTGTCGAGTTCTGGCACCTTGAGTGTGTAAGACATTGTTCTGTAGATTGTATTGTTTTGATGCCATACTCCCCACCTTAATCCATGGTCGCAAGTCCTGGGCATGGAACTATTGTTTATTTTTAATAATAACAATGGATTTTCTATTTAATGTTATCAAATCTTATGTGACTGTATTTCACTTACTTCGACTAGTTTTTACTGAAGTTCCGTATAAACATTTCATTTGCATAAGATTTTTGTGTTTAAAATATTCTTTCTTCCGGCAAGTACGGAAAAAGGGTTGGATTCATGGTATCTGACATCTTGAAATAAAAAACTATGGATGCATTATTATTGGTTTTTAAATCGGTTTATCTGTAAAACACTTATGGTATGATGACTTATTATAAGCATGTCAATAAACACTTTCAGAAATTTAAAAATTTCATAATCTTTTAATCTTGCATGATCAAGATGTTTATAACACATGTACACAAATGAATCAATGTTATAGTGTACGTCTCAAAACATTTACAGCTATTATTAACATTTAACAAGATATCAAAAAATTGATTCAAAAATAGAATACTCCAAGATGGCGGACTAACTAAACTCAGTGTTTTTTAGCTCCCATAAATAAGTGCATTTTTTTATTGTAAAACTACCAAGGACATACCTGGACTTCTAGCAACATCAATTTAGAAGTACTGTAAGTCTTTCTACAAAATATCTCAACAAGAAACATTATTTATATCAAGAAACAAGCACTATAAGATTCATGACAATTGAAACCATTTCTACTGTAAGCTGACTCAATGTACCACAAGATTGATCATATCACTGAATATATAACAATTAACTAAGCATACAAACATTTAAAAATCAACAAGCCTGACTTAGTTTATTAGGGGAAACACTTTTTAATGAATTACTAAATATCAACAAGAAAGTGCTGAAAGTGAAGTGATGTCAATCACTGATGTCACAGCTGTAAGAAACACAATAGTTCCAACTCAGCTCCAACGAGACACTTAGAGTGTTTGCTGACACCTGCTGACAATGTAACCACCGTGACAGACCTCAGACACTAATACCATATGGCAGCATTTTTTCTACAGTCAATACATTTAACACGTTAGCTGCCAAAGGTATTTTTGAAACTTCTCTCAAATGCCATGTAGGTCAGATCTGGCCGGCACCGTATATAATGGTAAGACTTTCTGTCGGCCATATCTGACCGGCAACATCAAAAAGCAGGGTTATGTTAGGTTATGTTTTTTTTACTATGTGCTGCGGTCTACAGTCAATTTGTTTGAACTTCTAGCGATCTTGAATATCGCTATTTACCTACAAAACGACTCCCGTTGTTGTCCTACTTACTTTAGCGCGGGAAATTAATACTCAAATATTGACTTGTTGTCATGGTATTGTGTCGGCCAGAAATGGCCGGCAGTATTTATTACGTAATATCGATCATTTTGATACTTACAAAATGAATTAAATTCTTGTTAGAAACACATTTTACGTGATGGAGTGATTGTTCAAGGATTGAATAAAGGTACAGCCAATGATTTACAAATGTTTGGTTTAATTTTTACATAAATCAGACATATTAAACCTAACTATCATTTTTTTCAATAAAGTACATTTCCTTGTAAAATATTTAGTTGTGAAATAAAATAAAATTGTAAAAATTGCAATATTGATAATAATTACATGACACTTTGTTATAAAACATGTTATTTGTGAACTTCACGAAAACAGTCTTTACATAAGTATGGCTTCTCAGGACACTGCTCACAAAATGTGTTCACTTTGCCCAGTTTCTTTGGCCACATCACGTCCACTTACTTGTACAGCTTTTTTGTAACACATTTTGCAGTACCTTCTGACCCTGTGTCTACCCTTTCCCTCTCCAGTAAAGTTTTGAGATATAGTCAGATAATGGTGCCCTGTACCTTTTACAGGAGTAATAGTGTTATTATCTAGACCCATAAGTGAAACAGCCAGATTTTCTTTAAAAGTTGTAATTGACATGCAGTGCTTTTTTCTGATGTCCGCCTGCTGTAGGTCTTGCTTTCACAGCATTAGTGTAGGCCAGCCAAGAGTTTACAACAGCGGTTCCAAGAACTATTTCTTCTGCTGCTTTATGGTACCATCTTCTTGACTTTCGAACACCAGTGCTATAAGATGAGAGTTGGTCAGACACATCGATGCCCATCTTTCCCTTGTTGTACTCAACTATCACTAATGGCTTAAAAATGTCATTGCCTTTTTTGTCTATTTTTCCTGTGAGAAACGTACTCTACTTCATGTTTGGTGGACAACATTCGCACTTCTCTCTTGTCCTTCCATTTGGTAACTACAATACCATCTTCATTTTCAAGGGCTTTCATTTCTCCTTTTTTAATTTGTGCCTTCATAACATCGGCAGGGAGACCTTTCCTGTTTGCTCTCACAGTACCAACAAGGTGGGTTCTTCTAGCTAAAAGATTTTTGGCAAGTTGCACTGATGTGTAGTAATTATCTACATATAAGATGTGTCCCTTATCCAAGTTATGTTCCATGAGTTCCATGGACCACTGAGGTTGAAACTAATTCATTATTTTCATTCTGGATGGTCCCTTTACCCATGTAAACTTTTATACAATAGGTATATACCCTTGCTGGTCACAAAGTTTGAAAATCTTTAGGCCATATTTGTGGGCCTTGTTGGGTATGTACTGTCGAAATGACAGTCTGCCCCTAAAGGGAATCATGCTCTCGTCTATTACGAGATCTTGGCCAGCAGATTTCTTGTTCAAAAAAATGTCGTTCATCTTAGAAATTAGGGGCAAAATCTTTGCGATACGCCCATCACGTTCCTCAGCAGCATGATCGTTAAAATGCCAAAAGCGTAGCATTAGCTGGAAACGGTTTCGGCTCATAACTTGAGAAGCAACAGTATTCTTATACAAAATGTTGCCAGACCAGTAGTCTGTTATGCGGGGATGATTAGACAAGCCCATCCATATGAGGATACCAATAAACTTCCACATTTCTACATCATCTGTGGGAGCCCATTTATTAAGTCTACTACTTCGGTTCAACCTCGTTTCTCGCAATACTTTACTGGCATTTCTATTAGTCTCTACGACCATCATTTGTATAATGTCGTCAGTAATGAAAGCTAAGTAATAGTCTACAGGTTTAGCATCATTGGCCATATTTAAATGGTACTCAGAAGTAGAAGTGAAAAGAAATTCTTGTTGCCTACCTTTAAATTCAGTTCCATTCATCCATCATCACTTCTCCGTCATTTTCACCAGAATCGCCACCGTTCATATCATTTGTCTCTATTTCCATTGTAGCCTCGCCTTCATCATCACTACTGTCATGATCCGATTCACTTGGCAAAAAGTCCGGATCTTCATCCGTTGTCGTCAACACTTGAACCTATGTTTTCCTCAATTTCATGTTGAGGGTCTGGTTCACTGGACATTGGACAGTCCAAAAGTCTTTGAATTTGTTCTTCATTTACGTCTCTACTACTCATAATGAAATCGTTTACACAAGTTTAGTTTTCGTTCAAACTAGGTTAAAAGAAAAGATTACGCACGCACAATAGGTTTATTAGAAGATACAATACACTATGGCGGGAACACAGTGGAATGCACGGACGAGCAATGGTTTACTGCGCAGGACAGTGGCTGACAGCGCTGACAGTGGCAGACGGCAGCCCTAAACTGATACCAACATCGGCGCACAAAATAGTCGCAACAGTGAGCAATATAGTGCCGGCCAGATCTGGGCGGCAGTGTTATTTTTAATGAAAAATCACAACGAAAAATGTTGTGCCGGCCAGATATGGCCGACGCTCAAATTGCATTATATTCAAGAGATTTCAATGCAGTTTTGACAGAAAATGAATTTTAACTAACAAAACAATTCGAGTTAATGAATAAAATAATTTTAGAAACTTGGCAATTTCGGGGTTGGGCAGTAATATGAGCGTGGCATTTAGGGCTAGTTTACTGCCGGTCAGATCTGACCTCCATGGCAGCTAACGTGTTTAAAGAGCAAGATTTATTATAATCATTGCAATAAGTAGACTAATAATTAAACCTGTACTGCAATTTCGAACCAAATTACCATGAATAATTCTGAAAAAGTAATAAAGTACCCCTGTGGTGTTTGCTCTATTGGAGTGAGTCAAATATTCGGCCATCAAGTGTACAGGTCACTGTCACAAACTGGTTTTCACTGAAAATTTTTAAGTGGGCCAGAAATAAATTTTAAAAAATTAAACAAGTTGACTAAAGAGGAAACTGACACTTGGAAATGTAAAATCTGTAGAGAAGACTTTGTAAAAACTGACCAGGTAAATAAAAATAGCACCTCTAGATCTACCACTGTGACACTTGTCGAAGAGTACTCTCCAACCTCTGCCAGGTCTTATACAAGTAGGACGGACTATCCTGAGGTGGATAAAATTAAAGAAAAAATACAAAGCTTAGACAACCTTGATGACTTTCCTAGAAAACCTCACTTTCACTTGCTGCTGAAGCAGGAAATGCCCTTCTAACCGAAAATGAAAAACTCAAACTAACATTAAGTGACATAAATTAGAGGTTTGTGTGCTCCAGAATCGAATAAAAACTTTTTAAAAGTGAAACATACGCACACAACCTGGAAGATCATCTAAACTCCTACAGACACAACAAGCCTCAAACGCCATACTTAACAAAAAATATGCTACAAACTTTTATAATTCAATTAAAAGGAAGAAAAAATCACTTTAGCGTTTCATTACAAGTTGCTAAAAGTAGAATGACACAGAATACTGACAAGTTTGTTATTGACAAACTACGCAATGTCTCCTGACACCAACCACTAACTCTAGTTTTAGTAAAGGACCTCCACACACTGCTAAGCTGCTAAGAGAAAAATAACCTATGAAGAGTTCTTTGAAAGAGAGATCAAGAACTACAGACTTATGGAGACGGACTTCTTTTTTAAAACAAACGACCCTACTGTCTGCAAGATGGAACCATAACTACAGTTTCTTTCAAACAAAAAAGGGCACAGCAGAAATTGACATTACTCCATCAGAACGTACGGAAACTTGATCAACAAGTCTTAAGTGAAAAAAGCCCTATTATAGTAATACTCACCGAACATGGTCTAAAAGAGGCCAAATTAAAAGCTTCAGGACTACCAGGATATTGTTTTAGTTTCACACTAACTGCAGAACTCAACATGATTATGGAGGTGAAGCTATATACTAAAGGAAGATGCTACTTTACAATTAGAACCAATAATTGCTGAAGTTAACAGTAAAGAACTTGTCTGCAAGCATGCTAGTGTCACAGTTAAAACAGGATCTACAAAACTGACCATCATTGGAGTTTATAGACCTCCTCATGGAAACCTGGAAGAAGCTTTAAACACTCTTATCTCAGCTAATCGATGGACATCACCCCCATAATAAAGGACTCATAATTATAGGAGATATAAACATAAACAGTTTTAAGCCAAATATAAACAGCAAACTGGAAGAGGTTCTAGCCGCACATGATATTACAAGGTTAAACCTACCTGCTACCAGAGTGACTCATAGATCATCTACCTCCATAGATTGCATCTGTACTAACCTACCCCATGACAACTTTACAGTAGACATTCTGGAGATAGGTTTGTCCGACCATAAAGGACAGTTTTGCACACTAAATAGTGCAATAGACCAAACAATCAACCAATCAAAATTGAAAAGACAGATAACTCCACAGTCACTAGAGGTGCTCAGAATTAATCTACTAAAACACGACTGGACAAGAGTCTATGCAGCAGATTCAGCTGATGATTCTTACAATTCCTTCCTCCATATCTTGACAATGGAACTCCAACAATGCGTGTCCAGTTATCAGTAACCACCTTTCTCTGGAAAACAAGCAATTTCTGACAAAGCTAAAGGCAAAATGCAGTGAAGTGGACTACAAGTTTGCATGGACCAGAGATGGTAAATTCTTTGTGAGAAAGGATGAAGGGGACAAATGTCAAAAAATTGATACTGTTGAAGACATTGAGAAGTTTGAAATAAACTACTAGGCCTGTCCATTTGATATTTTCATGTAAGTTTATTTTATGTTGTGGAAAAATATTTTCTGTTTTAAATAACTATGTCCCTAGAATAACATTTTCTATATAATATAAATGACATCACAGAATTTGCAAGTAAGCCTTGATTCCTTTTTCTTTTCTACTGTTACAAATAGTTATGTCAATCTAATCCATGTCAATATAAGAAGTCTTAGAAGAAATTTCAATAGTTTTCTAGTAGAGATTCATTGTGTCAAGAATAATGTTCATTTTCATTGTATTAAGTGAAGTGTGGATTGGGTCCGATGAGCTAAATTTGTACAACATCCCAGGCTATACAATCTTAGCAACTTGTAATGATGACTGCAGGGCAGAAGGAGTTATATATGCTATGTGAGGATGGTGTACAAGCGGATAAAGTAAACTTAAGCATGGTAACTGCTGATGTGCTTATCATTGATATTAAAAGTGTGAATTTATATTTTAAATTGGTAGTATGCGTTTATAGGTTACAATTATTTTATTAATGAATTGTCAAATATCCTACCAAAGCTTAGTAACAATATAATCTTGACAGGTGATTTAAATATTCATTTACTAAATGATTGTGTAACTACCCAGAATTACCTTAGTTTGATGGATGGTTGCGGTTTTCAGTCTATGGTCAATACTCCCACAAGAATTACACACAGTTCACAATCTTGTATCGATCACATTTTTATTAAACACAGAAAATTAAATTCATTTAAAAGTGCTGTGTTCGATATTGATCTGACAGACCACTGTGCCATAGGTTTGAAATGGAAAATAAACTGTAAGGCACATAAAATTAAGGAAGACCGATTAAACACACAGGTTAGTCTGGATTATAACATGATTAGAGAAATGCAAATGCACTGATGTAAAATTATTGTTATGACATTTTCAATTATATTTTCAATTGTTATGATTTGTATTATTAGTAGTAGCAAATCTAATAATACAAATTCCAAGGTGATAAAGTCAAAGTTAATTAGTCCGTGGATGACAGCTAGGTTATTAAGCAAATTGGAAAAAACTATACAGAACTTACCGAAAGAGGCCTTATGATAATATATTTAAAAACTATATTACGATTCTGTAATAACCTAAAAAATGAAATTGAGAAAAACCAATATTATTCCAGGAAACTGAGTGACTGTAACGGTGATTCGCAACAACAATGGAAAAGGTCAGATTCCATTATATGGTCCCAACGGTAATTTACAGATGAATTATAATGAATTACAATTAATTGGTTACTAATAGAAGAAAAAGCTAGTATGTGAAGAAAAAACTCAATAATCAATGAGTAATTTAATTCCAACACCAAAAAGAACACAAACAAATTTTACTGAGAGTTCTTACCTGAGGTGGCCGAAAAGCCGCAATGTCTTGAAGTATAGCTGTCCAGCAATTTCGAATCTACTTAACTGTACAGATAACAGAGATGAAGTGAAGCGTTGTGATGCCGCGCGGCCTGCCGTAATCGGGATTCTCGAGAAAGATAAGATAACAGCGACAACAATACCGACCGCAATACCTGGAAACGCTTGTTGATAGATGGAATGTTAGTTCTGTTTCTCAACTACATAGTTTTATAAACGTTTCAAGTTCATTGAAAAAAGTTTAAGCGTTGGGGGCATTTAACGGAATCTGACCATAGAAAATAATAAACAATTTGACGAGTAGGAATTTAAAAAGAGGTGTGAAACAGATCACTTTAGATAACGGAGTTGTAGTATCGGACGCACATGTTGTAGCAGATGAGATAAACAAATATTTTATTTCTGTTCAATCAGCTGACTATCACGGTCAAGAACAAACAACAAACGGTGCAAGCTGCTTGGCGGCCGCGCCGCTACCTGCGCTAGTATCGCCAGCGCATTGCATTCATTCTTTTTTATGTTTTCCAACAACAGAAACAGAAGTCGAAAATATTACCAATCAGTTAAAGAATAAAACGATCAACTGGATTCGACTCCTTTAGTACCAAACTTATAAAAGAAATTAAAATACTTATTATACCAGTATAACTTAACTTATAAATTGCAGCATGACTACGGAATTTTTCCAAAAAAACTAAAAAAGAGTATCGTTGTGCTGCTGTTAAAAAAGCGGCACACAAACTCTACACAATTAGCCTAAGCAACCTTAGACCGATCAGCCTACTTTCAATCTTCTCTAAAATATTCGAAAAAATAGTCAATATACGTTTTAGTTAAATTCCTTAATAGAAACAATTTTATTAATATTTAACCAATACGGGTTTCAGGAAAGGGAAATCTACCAAAGACGCGCTAATAAAATTCACTAATAAGATCTATTTAAATTTAAACGAAAGCAATAAAGTTACAGGACTATTCATTGATTTTCGTAAAGCTTTCGACTTATTTAAACACAGAATTTTATTAAGTAAACTAGAATCAATAGGAATCAGAGGAATAGCTTTAAAATGGTTTACGAGCTATTTAACAGGCAGAAACCAGCAGGTAAAAAATTAAGAGCTGTCTTATTCCCCCTCTAACCATAAATTCAGGCATCCCTCAAGGTTCAATTTTATCTGTAAACTTTGTTTCTTACTTATATTAACAACCTACTTGAGCAGACTTTTTATGGTAAAATTAGTGCATTTGCAGATGACATTACGATTTTTTATGCGGGCAAAGAAATCAAAGTTCTGCAGCAAAGGATTACAACTGACATATCCTTAATGCAACGATGGTGCTGTAACAATGAAATGCAAATAAATGTAAAAAAAAAAAACAAAATATTGGCTTTATTGACTTTCATTTTGAAATTCTGCTTAAATATCGCCTACAGGATTGTACACAAACTATTCTATGTAACTGCCAAGCTATAGAACAGGTTAGTCATTTTAAGTATTTAGGAATCACTATTGATGAAAAATTGAATTGGGGAAAACATATTCAGGAGCTGAACAGCAAAATACGATCTACAGTAAGAACATTCTACTTTTTAAAACAATTCTGTGATAAATTTTTAATGCAAACCTCTACTATTCTTTAGTCCAGTCAAGACTTCAGTAAGAATTAATCTGTTGGAGAGGTGCGTACAGAATTCTAATAGATAATCTTAGTATCACAAAATCATATAGTGCGCATAATGCTAAGAAAAAAACTCAGAGATAGCTCGTCCCCCCCCCTATTCCAACAAATTAGAACTCTACCTATTCAACATTTATATGTGTACAAAGTACTGAAACTATTTTATAGAAGAAGTGGAAATGAAGTTACAACCTTTCTTGTATATGGAACAAGAAACGTAAATAGAAGAATTTTTTAGAATACCAAAAGTAAAAAAGGAAATATTTAGTCTCTGCTTTCAGTACGCAGGTCCAAAATGCTTTAATAAATTACCTATTAACATTAGATCAATAGATAAATTAAACCTTTTCACCAACAGTGTATTTGACTGGTTAATTGAGATGAATGATGTTAGATGTTTTAATAGTCATTAGCTAAAGTTGAAAGTTACTATTTATTTTATATAAAAATTAATTTGGTTTCATGTGGCAATTGTATATATGTATAATGTACTATGTGTTATTGAATGCATGTACATGCATTTTGTAATAGTGAATGTGCTTAATAGCACATTGATCTTTCTATGACAGAAGTTATTTATATGTTTATAATGTTGATTTATTTTTAATGTACTATGTTTGCTGCTATGTTTTTTTAATTTGTTTGTTGTTTTTTTTAATTAAAATTGTATAAAGAGGATACTAATTGTTATGTTGTTTTTACTGTTAATATTGGATAATTTTTATTCTGACATTATATGGAAAAGTAATTAGAATTATCTTTATATTGGTAATAATATTTTTTTTGTTTTCTTATTTTTAGTTTATTTGTAGTTTCAGGCACCTCGGATAGTTGCCAGCATGTAATTTAATGTAACTGAACTCAAAAAGTACTGTATTAAGTTTATTTTATTTAGTTAAACCTAATCACACTACTGGGCATGTGATTAGGCTATTCCTAAGATTTTTATTTTTGTAATGTTTTTGTACTTTTTTGAAGGAATAAATCATTATTTTCATTAAGAAAACAAGACAAAGGAAAAAGAAGCGGGCGTATAATTGTACAGACTTAATGGTAATGCAACTAAAAACAAGACTACCTCAAAGCCCTCCATAGATATGAACTGACTGGCTGGCAAAGATGATAAAACCATTATGGTTGAGAAAAAGAAACTTTATGATCTCAGATTGAAGTAGGTTCGGAAATCAGCAGCAGGACAACAAATATTACAATCTGACAACAAATCTAAGACAGTTTGGCAAATAAACCATGAAAGGGCAGCAAAATAGAGGGATGAAAGAAACTCACCCAATGAAACTGGTTTCGGCAGGAAGAGAAATAATCAAGCCTGAAGAAATTGCTGAAGAATTTAACACCTACTTCGCTAGCATAGCAGGCAACATAGAGAATCTACACAGTTAAACTCGAACAACAAAAACAGTAATAGTAACACAAACTCCAGTTTACCAAAACCTTAGTTTCAATATAACTAATGAAAAAGAGGTAAAAGATAATAACATCTTAACTAAAGAATGAAGAAAAAGTAGTGTTGACGAAATATCAGCTAAATTAGTAAAAATACTGTGTAGATGCTATCCTTACACCACTAACAGCTGTAATAAACAAGTCTCTCCAAACTGGTTGTTTCCCTTCTGCACTGAAAGAAGCTAAGGTGTACCCAAAGCTGAACAAAGGTGAAAATACCCCAACTGGAAATTACCGGCCAATTTTCTATAATTCCCACATTCTCTAAAATAATAGAAAAAAACCGTATTGAAAAGACTTGATGACCCACTTAATGGAATTTGACATTTAAACAAAAAACCAGCAATGGAATTCAGAAAAGGAAAATCCACAACCTCAGCAGTGACTGACCTCATTGAATTTATTAATCAATCACCTTGACGACAATAAATTTACAATAGCTATACTGCTTGACTGCTCAAAGAGGCGTTTGACTGCATAGGGGACAAAATCATCTTAGGACAAGCTAAGGCTGGGAATAAGGGGCACTGCAACTGGGTTAAGAGCTACATGACCAGGGCGGAGTCAACTGGTAGAGCTGAGTCCACATAAGTAATGGAGTTAGTACAGACAGTTAGATCAGCCCCATGTGAAATAATCATAGGTGTTCCACAGGGGTCCGTGCTTGGTCCTGTTCTGTTCATACTCCTAACCAACGACTACTCTGACTACATAAAAGATCACAGCTCTGTTGTTTATGTATGCCGATGATACAACCCTACTCCTTTCGAAATGACTCCCCAGAGGACCTTAGCATAAAGGCATTACATAGCTCTGAATATGACATTTGACTACTGTTTCTCAAACGACCAAAGCTGCAAACCCTACCAAAACAAAACAAATTAATTTTGAAAGAAGAGGAGAACAAGTTTCCTGTTTTACCAGACCTAAGCTATGAAGAGGAGAGAGTGCTTCTTAGCCTAAACTATAGATTCTAAACTGTTGAAATAAATATTGGAGTCCCTCAAGGGTCAGTTTTGGGGCCATTAATCTTCTTAATTTTAATAAATGACTTAAGTTTCAATCTTTTAAACTTTACCACAATTTATGCCAATGATAACCCTCTCTCAATGTACGTAAGAATATGGAACAGCTTAATTTTTTGTCTCAGGGCACTTTGTTGGAGGCAACCTCTTGGTTTGAAATCAATGGCCTTCGATTAAACAAAGATAAAACTCAAAAGTTACTTGTTTTCTTTAAGATCTATAAATATAACAAATGATGTTAATAATCTAGTCACCTTTTTTTTTAGGATTAATTTGATTCTAAAACTTTCATGGAAATGTCCACATTGATAGTGTTTGTAAAAAATTGTCTAGAGTAATATATTTACTAGCAAATCATGTAACTACCAGTTGTATACAAATGGCCTATTACTCATTTTTTGAAAGTATTATAAGGTATGGTTTAGTGGTATGGGGGAATGGGGTAGGCATAGAGAAGATTTTAATCCTGGAGATAAAAGCAGTAAGAATATATTAACTGGTTCTAAGCCATAAACTCATTGTAAACCTCTGTTTGCAAAAACCAGTATTTTTCACGATTGTAAATTTGTATATATTTGACGTTTTACTTTTAGTTAAGAAAGATTTTAAGAAATACCTTTTAAGAAACATGACACATTACCATGTTACCAGAAATAGTAAATAAGCTTCACTTGCCAAGGTATAAGGTTAACTAAAACCATGAATTACCATAAGTATCATACATACAAAATGGCTGACTACTACAGTCTATGTGAAGTGGCTTCCAGTATACGTCTCATTTAAGTATGTAATTCTCCAACATACAATTACTCACTTGTGCAGAAGCTTACCTGGTCACTGTAAGTCCATTTACTAATTTAAAACTAAGACTAATAATTATCACCACAAGAATATAACACTCACTCTAAAATACTCAAGGAACTGACTACATCCTTGATGTGAGGCAAACAATTAAGAATTAACAAAACTTCACTAACTTATAAGATTCTTTTTTCCTCATAAAACTTACTTACATATAATATGAATGCTTTTTAAAATGTTGTAAGGAAGGAAGTTATAAGTAATACATAAGAACATGTGGCAGCAATGAAGGCCCAATAGTGTCAACTGCTGACATTGACAGCCCAGCACTTTTATCTGCCTCCACTGACCTACTTCACTCACACAGACCTGAGACATTCAGTGTAATCAGCATTACCACATCTCTCATTGATTGGTACTGCTTGTTTTATCGACAGACAAGGCATTTGGTTGTCACTTAATCAAACCACTTATACAATTTGGACAACTTGGAGTCTGCCAAACCAAGTTATAAAAAACAAACAACATTTTAAAGAACAGTTTAGTTCTTATTATGACAGCAGAAACCAACCAAAGCTAGCCTAAAAAAACTGTCCACTTATACTTTAACAGAAGACTCATTAGTTTTATCAACAATTTGAACCATTATTTACTGGATCCAGGCTGGACCATTCCTGTAATAGACATTCTCTATCTTATACTTTTAGAGTGCTGCCAGAGCAAGCCTAACTAGCAAAAATGTCCAACTACCCATGTGGGATCTGCAACATAGGTGTAAAATACTGTGCCGGACCTTGTAAAATATGGCACCATTCAAACAGAGTGACTCAGAGTGACTTTAGAAAACTACTGAAAGCAGGCAAAGAATCATGGCAGTGCAAAACGTGTGCAGTGACAACCCACAGATCCGCAGGGTCTAGTGCGCATAATCGAATATCAAGAGGATAGAAAACCCACCCACAATCAATATAATTCAGGAAGAATACTTTGAATGCGACCCCATTAATACTTCATGGCTGCACGAAGTTGAAAATCATTTTAATAATTTAAGACTAACCTTCTTCTGTTTTAACTCAAACAACAATAAATAACTCACTAAGGGAGCTGGAAAACAGCATCACTGAGACCAACCTAGAAAGAAAGTAAATTGTGATACAGATAAGCAGGCCATGGCAGCTAAAATTGGATGTGTTCTCCTAGAAGAAAACCAATCACTGAAGAATTAATGAACTGGAAGAAAACCTTCATGAAATTTTATCAAGAAGCTGAAAAAAGAAAAACATATTACTCAGAAATTCAGAGGACATCTGAGGAACATGACAAAGAACAGCAACAAATTAATTAGCGGGTACAGTGAAGAAAATCAATAACCTCAACAAGATTATATTAAATCTAAAAAGGGAGCTAAATAAAACACAGAACATTAAGAACAAAGATGCAGAAAGTATGAGTAATAAAGAATGTTAAAACAGATATTTACACTTCTAATATGCAATCTTCATTACTATCTGGGATAACAGATTAAAGCACAAGAGTTTGAAAAACTGCTTAAAAAATATTATGGATAGAAGACAAAATATTTAGAAGCCCTAGAAAACAAAAAAACATGAAAATTTTGCAAACATAAACAAACAGACAAAAAAGACCAGAAAATTCCAAACAGAATTCAACATAGAAAATAAACCATTTTGCAGTGTCTCCAAAATGCACAAATACCAGAGCATTGATGAAGCCTTGCATGGAATCGACGCCATAAATCAATTCAAATCAAGTTATTAAATTAGACAATGTACCCTTAAGTATTTTAGATAAACAGGAGTTAAGTGATGATGAGGATATTGATACACCTCAAAATAGGACCATGTAGGAAAGTTATCGGAACCTAAACTCCATGGATGAAAGTAATATAACAAACCTAAAAGTTTTACTTTTATCCCAGACGAAACCCCCCTGAATCTCCTCACAATTGAACCTAGACTCCGACTGGGAAAAGCATGCGGATTGGTATTGTACGACAGACACACTAATAGCAGTGTACCTTCATTTGCCCTTAGACCTACTTACACAGATATTAAATAGAGCCGAATCAAATGAATGTTCATCATAACTGTTTTGTAACAATCACACTTCGAGAGAAAGTTTTTTCTTTGTTATATATTACTCATCAGGCCAAAATAATTGGAAATCAAAATTATTTAAATTCATAGAAGTTGTAAATGATTGCAATACCCACTCCTGATCTCACTGGATATTGAACACTCATGGCTGCCAATACGCCCAATAAAATGTCACCATTGGAGAAGTGCTGCTAGTTCTACTTCAATTTTACTGCAATGCTTACATGCATAGATTCAGACTTCACACCCGAGAAAAGACAGTAAAAAGAAATATACAGGTAGATTCTGTGCTAAACAACTCCTTTCAGTATCAGAGAAAAAATATCCAGAATAACAACAAACAGTAATTTGAGGAAAACCAACACATTCTTTCCACTCTTCTAGTGAATCAGACACTACAGCAGACACTAGTAAACCCACTGGATCAATATCATATTCTAAAGCTTCAATGACAGAACAACCCTTTGTGACGTCCCTACGTGTGGCAGAAATCTGAAAGCTCCATATTACAACAATTCTATAAATCTAACGACACAAACAAACAGGCATTATCTAGTCAAGATGTAAAAGAAGCAATCACTAATTCCAAACATAATTAATTATGACATAATTGATCTAAAGACAGGAAGATATTTTATTAAGGAGAAACTCCAAAAATCAATATAGTCATGGGTTTGATGATACACGGTTTGTTCAACTTGTGTGTTAAAATTCAAAGTACTCAGTCGATCCTTGCATTAAACCAAACAAATGAAATTTTGTTGGTCTCAGATGGAACCGAAGTAATGATTCAGCTAAGACTATACAAGAGTATAAAAAGTATTAACATTAAAAGACAACATTTTTTCAAGAGGGCACTTCCTTCCTCTTTTACAGAGCTACCACAATGCTGGTAAAATTCCCAGACGTTATGGAAGAGAAGGTAATGAGGTTTCAGGTGTAGTGTGTAGAGATTTAGTTTGGGAGATCGCTGGCGTTATCAGTGGGGCCATTGGGGTCGTGGGGGCAGATCGTGTGCTTGGGGAAGCTACTAATGACGGTGCAAACCTAGTTTCTTAATTTGTATGTTTGTATAGGCCTGATTTTACTGTTATTATTTATTGTTGTTCATATGTATAAAGCGTGTTATTATTGTTTTGTCCAAGATTCCTATATATATATATATATATATTATTGACCCTAAAGTAAACCCACCATTATTATTTTTATTCATAATAATTTTTTGTATTGTTTAGCTGTTTCCTGTTGTTATTATTATTGTGTCAGATTTATACCCAATGTTATTACTGTTGTTCAGATTATATAAATATCATCTCACTATAGACCATAATGTAGAACCTCCGCCCCATTTATTATTATATAACTTTTTTGTTGTTAGCTGTTTTCCCGTTGTTTATTATTATTGTGTTCAGGAATTACTATACATTGTATTATTGTTTATATAATTTTTGTTATTTAGCTGCGTACTTTTATTATGTTATCTCGCCCGAGAACTCTTTAACGTATTATTATATATTATATATATCTATTGTTGTTAAACTTGCAAATAATTATTGTTTGTTTTCAGATTCCCATGTGATAATCATTACACTCATCATAAAACTCTTATTTTAAATCACCATAATCCTTTATGTTATTAATTTGTTTATTTTTCTTCTGATTGTGTTTTGGATTTTTGTGTGATTTTGATTAATTTAAGTGAAATGCTTTGGTTAATGGATAGCTGACCAACTTTGTTTATAAAGTTTATGTTGTTACAAAATGGTTTACCGTTGAAATAAATTAAATAAATAAAAATAGAAATAAATAAAGACACAGAGGAAAGAATAAGAATTGAGTTGGTGCAAGGAGTTCCTGGATGTGGGAAAACCACATTTTAACTAATCAACAATTACAAGGAAGGTGATCTTGTGCTATTCC